>NC_056749.1:626987431-627287431 GCF_019279795.1 Protopterus annectens
GAATCGGTCTACTCCCCAATCTTGAAATAACTGACCTCATGAAATGGAGGTCAGTAACATTTCAGTCTGCCTGAGAAAACATCAGTTATTACTTAAACTGCCTATTCAGAGTACAATTTTGTCACAAGGGAAACGATTGCAGAGTTGACAAGACAAGGAAGCATCAACTATACACATTGGTACGAACTGTGTTTCTAAAATCACTCTATTCCATCAACTCAGCTATCTCTACTATTATTTTGTCAAAGAGCGCATATCAGTTCGTAAAACAAACATTCCAAAACATCGCTCCTCCAAAACGTGGATCAGTATGAAACCAGTCAACTCATGCAAAACCGAGGACTAGCACTTGACTACTGAAGTCGCTAAACAGAATAAAAGAAACAAAGCAGAAATAGGTTGGAACCAAAAAGGAAATGCCAGCATCTGCCATCTGCCTAAAACTTAAGTCTGTATATGTAAGTCTTTCCCCAATGTTTCTAGCTTACTTTGATTGTTACAGTTATAGTGTAGTAATTTATATGCCTTACTAATTACTCCTTTTTGAATACCTGCTTCTGTTCTAGTTAAACTAATACCTCTACCAGCACAGATCTTTCACTTAAATTTCCCTTCTACTTTTTGTCTGTACTTTGAGATCAATCCCTGGTATGGACTGAAGGGTAATCCTCTTGGCCTTATGCCACTCTTTTACTTTTTTTTTGCTGTTTGCTCCCAACACATTGGTTCCTTTGCTAGTTTGCTTTAGAAAATTCCAGACCCTCTTGCCTGTTTTCTGTGCCACTACTTGCAGTTATCCTTGTTGGTAAAATCTCCATTCCCATTCTTAGAATACTTTCTGATCCTTTATTAATATAATATTCTTTATGGTTGTTACTATTCTTCATGGTGGTTGTTGTTCTCCTTAATGATTGATTTATTCCATTTAACTCTTGCTGTCTTCCCCTCTCAGAAAAATTCCTTCAGCTCTTCATTAATTCCTGTCCCCAACTTCACCAGAACTAGAAAAAGTCTTACCTGAAAACCTTTTCCCCATTGATTTATAGGAACAGGGAGTGAGATGATGATGTCCTTTGACAATTTCCAGTATTTGGCAAGATGTGTGCAAGTATACTTTTTATGATGTGCATCACACAAGAGTCTTGCTATGCTGGATTCCCATACAGGAAAGCAAAGAGAAATACAGAGCTTTCAGTAGTTTTCATTTATTTTAATAAGCATCTTTATTTAAGCAAATTGTACAGAATGACATGAGTATAAAGAAGTTAATAGAAAACAGATTGAAGTAATTCATGAATTGCTCAGTTCCTGTCATCCTTTAAACTTCCATCCTCCTAAATACTATGCATGTGTTGTTTCCACAAATTCCAGTTATTTATATATAATGTGTTGCTTCTCTTTTCTAAAGATTCAAACTCCGTTTCTTTTATCTCCTTTACAATATCCAGTCCTTAAGTTAAAGTTGGCTAATATTCATTTCTTGAGTTAAAGTTAGTTTAGGTTTTAATTTCCATTTTCCTAGTTATTGGTCTTTTTTGGCACCCACTAGTATTAAAAGTAAGGCCTTGCTACATCTAGGCAACTGAGATCCTCCAACTCGGCTCAGAAGAATAAATCTGATGTTGTTAATCTTCTTCCCATTCATCACTGATGGGTTTGGTTCCGAGCCTTCGGAACCGAGTCGGCCTAATACCAAGCTCGTGTACACCAAAAACTCTCGAGCTAAGCTGCTACCCACACTGCTCTTCTCCCAATTACCTCAGATCTCGTTTGCCGCTCAGCCATATAGCAGCGTTTCACCGAGCTCTCCAGCTAAGTGTCATCTTTTTATAAAATTTACTGTATTTTGAAATTTTTTCTGATCTAACTCATTTTCTACCCTATTTCTATATCTAGCTCTACCCTCCAGGTATTTCGCATACTATCGTTGGTAACCCCCTCTCCTACTCTTGTGGTATCTGTTAATACTATCGTTGGTATTTCTCTCTTTCTCTTCTGTACCTTCTCAGTATTTTGTTTGGTTGTATATTCGATATGTCTGATAAAAAAGGGACTTCGGGGTTCAAACTTTGCACTTCCTGCAATGGCAAACTCCCCAACAGCGACTTACATGATAACTGTGTCTCTTGTCTGGGGGTTTGCCACCTCTCTGTGAAACCTCCTTGCCAGATTTATCTAAGCTTTAGTCAGCGGATGCTGAATGAGAGGAAAAACAAGCTTATCTTGAAAGGCGTACTATCCACACCTTTCTTAAAGGCCCTTTCTTTGTCAGAGGTCTCAATCCCTCCATTGAAGGACAAGAAACGTGCACATTCTGATCCCTCTTCACCGGCTGGTGATAAGGGTAAATCCCATAAACACAAGGCCCACAAGTCTTCTACAGAACATAAGATTGCTTCCTTTCTCCGACTGTTCCGGTTCCGAGCTCAGCTCCAGTTGCTGCTATGGACATTACCATGACTTCTGTGTTGGCGCCGCCTTCGGAACCGACCTCAACTACAGTAATGACTATGGCTCCAACATTATTGTCTTCGGTAGCCACGACACCGACCTCACCCCTCACCGCTCCGAAGTAGGTTTCCAGCAATCCCCTTAGAGCCGATAACTTCTACTTCAAGTGTTTCTTCGGCACCGAGTCCTTTCTCAGCACCATTAGTCCCCCTATTACCTGTGTCAAAGTTGGAATCTTCGGTGCCGACAATTCAAACACCATGGACCCAGTACTCCTCTTCAATGGACCCATTTTTAGGCCAGGCTTATAGCCCTTTTTTGGACCGACCTGACTCCCCTTCCAGAGTGTCTGTAAGGTCCACCAGGAGTCTATCTAAATTCAATGTGGTGCACTTGTTGGACCAGCTGTTGACAACCAGAGGGACAACAAACTTTCCAAAAACCCATCCCACTTCGGGATTTGGGTCTATTGCATCCATGACTCCCACTTATTCTTCTCCCTCAGATCCTTTGATCTGAGGCCCATAGTGCTGACATCCTTGGTGGGAACCCTTTCTTCTGTGCCGACAGTGACTCTCTGAAGCTTCAAGGTCCCCCCTTTGGGTTTTGGTTCCTACGGAGCCATCCATTCCTCAATCTCATGGCTGGGGGGGGTGGAACCCTCGTTCCCAGTACGGTTCCAAGCTTTTTATCAGTTCCGTCCTCGGATCTGGGGGCGGCGGCACCTGCCCCAACCTTGCTTGAGGCTCCGTCCCCGGGAGCAGGGCACGACCCCAGTTCCGAGATTGTCTTACTCGGTGCCAGGCTCCCATTCCTCTTTGGGTGGGCCAACCTTCCAGGTGATGGAGAGGGTGCTTGCTTCTGGAAGTGCTCCTGCTGTGTCGGATCTTCCCTCTGCTCCCTCTTCGCTACAGCTGCCAGGGGCCACCTCCTCAGGACACAGAGAGCACAAGCCTCAGAAACCCCTGTCCAGGGTAATTTCCCTTCCGAGTCTTCTTCAGACATTCCCACTGAAGAAGGCCCTTGGAAGAAGGCATGTAAGAGGAAACACCTTGACTCCCTGGAGGAGTCCCTCACTGAGGATATGGATTATGATGATGGGGAAGGGTCCCCACGGTCACCCCCTGATGATGTCTCCTTTGGAGACATCCTGGAAATATTGAAGCAGACGGATGACTGGAAGCCCTCCAATCCTTCCTCAGAGTCCGTCCTCCTGCAGGCTTTCCACTCTCTGCCTTCTACGTCTTGGGTGACCCCACCTGCCGACAAGTTAGTCCAGCTCATCATGCAGCTTGCATGGAAGAACCCTGATTCTATTGAGGCCATTCCCTGGAGACCAGACAAAATTCTTTCTCCACCAGAGGAGCAGCCCTACTGGTCTAGAGGCTTGCTAGTAGACACTATGGTGGTGCGGGCGGCCACAAAAAAGGACCTTGCGGAGGAAAGTCCTACTGTCCACTCGCCCAACAGAGAATACCTGGTCGTGGACAGACTAGGGAAGTGAGTTTTTGCTTCAGCGACCTTTGCAGTCAGGTCTCTGAATTACTTGTCACATTTTACGAGGCTCCAAAGGGATCTGATCTCAGAACTTTCTGGAGCCCTTGTGGGTTAAGTTTCTGACGGGGCACGTGACAAGGTTGCTTCTCAACTTGCCACCCTTTAGTTTATCTCCAACTTGTCCATGAGGTTGCTGTCCCACGCAACCAAAGGGGTGACTAGAGCTGCTGGTGCAGGCATAGTCATGAAACGCCATGCCTGGATGCGCATTTGTGACCTCGCGGACTCCTTCAGGTCCTCCTTTTTGAATGCCCCTATCGAACTGTCTGCTTTGTTTAGTTTTAAAGTGAAGGAAACACTGGCCAGGTGCGAACAAGACAGAAAGACCTTGTCTGCCATTGGCCTACATTTTTCCAAACCTCAGCATTCTTTTTCCAGGAACTAGAGGAGTGGGAAGATATGGTACAAAAAATCTCAAGGCCCTTTCCGCAACGCATGTGGTGAGGATTTCTCCAGAGGCAGAGGGGGTTCCAGTGGTGGAAGACGCCCCTTTAGGGGCAGAGGGGGGTCCCCAAAATCAAGACTGCAGGGATTCTTTCCCCGGGTGATTTTATCAGTGCTCCTGAAGCATTGCCCGATTGCTTTCCACTGGAAGCAGTCGGGGCTTGTTTTTCTCTGCACCAAACTGTCTGGTACTCTATTACAAATGATCGGTGGGTGCAGAGAATAATTTCCAGAGGCTATTACAATGCTCTAATATCTTGCCCAAAACCTTCAAAGTACCTTCCCAGTGTTCCACCTAGTCAAAGGGAAGAGGCGGCTTCAGAGATAAGAAAGCTGTGTCAAAAAAGAGTCATCCAACCAGTCCCCCCAGAGCAATGCGAATCCGGTTTCTACTCAAGATTCTTTTTGGTGCCAAAAAAGACCGGAGACTGGAGATCCATTTTGGATCTCAGCCAACTAAACATATCAGTGGTTCAAACCATATTCCGCAAACTCACTGTACAATCCATTCTCCCCTTTCTTTGGGAGAATATTTGGAAGTGCTCAATAGACCTCCGGGATACGTATTATCACATCAAAATGGACAAGTGCTCCAGGACTATCCTTCGCTTTCGGCTAGGAGTCAATCATTACCAATTCAGAGCCCTGCCATTCGGTCTCCCGACAGCCCCCAGAGTGTTCACGAAATGCCTAGCAGTGGTAACAGCTCATCTGAAACTTCAGGGATTCCAAGTGTTTCCATATTTAGATGATTGGCTCCTCTCCGCCCCCACCAAGCGCCTACTGATCATGGCCCTCCACTACACTCTCTCACTGGCAGAGTTTCTAGGCATCACAGTCCATTGGGAAAAATCCAATCTTCATCCTACCCAACACTTGGAATTTATAGGAGCAGTAATCAATACTCAAGTCAGGTTTCTCTCCCACCTCACAGGCTTCAGAGTTTAAGATTACAAGTGCAAGTGATACTCTGTCAAAGAAAGGTGTCAGCAAGAGACATTCTACAGGATCTGGGGTCTATGGTGGCAGCCATCCCGATTGTTCCTCTGGCAAGATTACATACGAGACTGTTACAATGGCTCCTTTTATCCCAGTGGGTGGCAAATCTTCATCCTCTAAACTCACAGATCCTCATCACCAATTCCTGCAAGCAAGATCTTCTTTGGTGGATGAGGACAGATGAAAGTCTTTGGTGTTGCCCCTTCCAGACTCCTCAACCCAATGCCACGGTGACCATGAATGCTTCCCTGATAGGGAGGGGGGGGGGGCACTTTCAGGGAAAGACAGTCCAAGGCATGTGGTCCAGCTTGGAGGCCAACTTGCATATCAGCATTCTGGAGTTGCGAGCAGTGCTGTTGGTGTTGCAGGCACTTCATCTGCTCCTTCCATCGGGAACGATTGCAGTCCATTTAGACAATATGTCATTAGTCTGGTACATAAACAAACAAGGAGGGACGAAATCCTACCTCCTGTGTCGAGAGGCCATGAGAATTTGGCACTGAGCGATAGCCTCCAACTGCTTTCTTATAGCAACGCATATCCCGGAGAGCTCCAACGTGATTGCGGACAGGCTGAGTAGATGCATCTTCCTTCCACATGAGTGGTCTGTCAATCCGAACGTGATGGCAGAAATTTTCAGCCATTGGAGTCAGCCTTGCTGCGATCTTTTCGCTTCCCCTTCAGACAACAAATGCAGCAGCTTCTTTGCCCTTTTTCCCCCAGAAGGGGAGTCACTGAGAGACGCTTTGACTCATGATTGGCCCATGGGTCTCCTCTATGCTTATCCTACAATTCCTTTGCTACCCCTATTTTTAAAGAAAGCAATTCGGTTGAGATGCAAAGTGATCCTCATTGCCCCATTTTGGCCTCGACAAATGTGGTTCCCCTTCCTCCAGCCTCACCTATTACAACCTCCATGGATCCTGGAAATTCATCAGGACCTAATCTCTCACCTCCAAGGGTTGACTCCCCTAAATTTGTCCACTGTCAAGCTAACAGCTTGGTTTCTCCACTTCAGTTAGTCGCCAGGTAGGAAACCCTCTCCTCACCTGTTTGCAATATTATTCTGGCCTCCCATAAACCATCCACCAGAAAACTCTACAGAGATAAGTGAAAAAGGTTCGCTCTCTGGTCTAAAGATCAGATGCTAAACCACTTTTCAACTCCTGCATCTGTTATACTTCAATACCTTTCTGAGTTGTTTGACAATGCAGTATCAACTTCTACTATTCGAGTCCACTTGGCAGTTATCATCAGTTTTCATAACGGTTTAGAACGTGTTCCTCTTACCTCCACCCGTATTTGCAAGACCTTTCTCAAAGGAGTTTTCCATAGCAGACCCCCAGTCAGGCGGCTTGTAGAGACATAGAGTCTCTCTGTGGTAGTACAATCTCTCTATTTACCCCCTTTTGAGCCTGCTGCAAAATGTGAAATCAAATTAAGGCTCAAATCCATCTGGAAAATATCCATATCATTTCTCTACATAAAGGGAAAAAATCAAATTGTCTCAACTTTCTGATCCATTGCAATACTGCACCCTTTTTCTAAACTCTTAGAAAAATTTATCCATGGGATCAGAGATGATAAGTGAATACTAGGCTGATGAACACAAGGAGCCTTTATAAGCCTAGTCCTGCTTCTCAAGAGTGAAAATCAAACCCTGTACCATATCTCTGTAAGGTAAATACCTTAACCATTGTGCCATCCTCTAACTTTTCCAATTTTCATTCAAAAACAACTCCTTAGTTTTAAATGGCATATCCTTGGTAGACACTGTAAATAAAGCAAGGGACTGTCAGTCTTTTTTTTTCTTCATTCCTTGATCTTTCTAAAGCCGTTGATAAAGTCTCTTCAGTTTAAGCTGCTACTATGCTATCCTCCCTTGGAGTGTCACTCCACTATCTGTATGTTCAATAGCTACCAGTGTAATAGACAGCAATGGGTGAAATGGCAACGCTATCTCCCACTTCTACCCAGTCTTACAGTTGTTCTCCAAGATTCCATTCTTGCCCCCTTCATTTTCAAAATTTTCATCAATGACCTATACATTACCTCTTCTCAGGCCTCATTAATCCAGTACACTGAACATGCTACTCTTTTTTTTTTTTTTTTTTTTTTTTTTTTTATGCTCATCTGATAACCTGTTTCTTCTTCAGCATTAATGCATGAAGTCTTCTCCTCCACTAAGACTTGCCTCACCAAGACAAACCTATTAAACACTAATAAAACCAAACTACTCCTGTTCACCCCAAAACACATAGTCAGAATGCTACCCAATTTAAAATCTTTCCCCCTATTAACAGAAATTGAAGTTGTCTCCCATGGAAAATTACTAGTTGTGATAATAGATGACAAAATCAGATTTGGTTTTCATGTTTACAGTTAATATAAAAAGGGTCTGTATTAGAAGAATGAACTTTTAAAATGTCAGATGCGTCTCTGACATATTTAGCGAACTGTATAATCAGTGAAAGCTCTAAAGGTCTAAAATGTTCAGTTTAAATTCTCATAGTTGGCCAACAAGCGCAAAGCAACGTGTGACATAACCATGTTTATATTGTACATATTTTACTTTATCACAAAATACAGGGAATATACTAAAAGACTAGTACGTATTTATGTAAGTAAATATATATTGCAACTTTATTGTCTGCACTATATATAGAATTAGATGTTTATTTTAAATGTCTTCATAATTACTAATCACGTAATATAGTTATAAAAGCCAGTCTACTAGGAAGTAATTGTGTGATACACATGCATTACAGACTAAAATGGCTAATGCAATGCTGTTTTCCCCTGGAACTGTGGGTGAATATTACCAAACAGTTAAGTCTCAAAAGGGCAAGGATATGCTACATGTAGACGGGTACCTTTTTAACTTACAAAAAGAATGGAAGATAAGAGGTATTGGGCTGTAGATTAAAAAAGAAATGCAAAGATAGGGCAATAACTATAAAAGATGTTCACTGAGAGTTATTAGTGAAATGTGCACCTCACCATCTTGCTTCAGATGCTACAGAAGTAGGAAAATACGTTGCATATCACAATTTGAAGGAGACTGCTCGTATGTAAGTAAATATATATTGCAACTTTATTGTCTGCACTATATATAGAATTAGATGTTTATTTTAAATGTCTTCATAATTACTAATCATGTAATATAGTTATAAAAGCCAGTCTACTAGGAAGTAATTGTGTGATACACATGCATTACAGACTAAAATGGCTAATGCAATGCTGTTTTCCCCTGGAACTGTGGGTGAATATTACCAAACAGTTAAGTCTCAAAAGGGCAAGGATATGCTACATGTAGACGGGTACCTTTTTAACTTACAAAAAGAATGGAAGATAAGAGGTATTGGGCTGTAGATTAAAAGAGAAATGCAAAGATAGGGCAATAACTATAAAAGATGTTCACTGAGAGTTATTAGTGAAATGTGCACCTCACCATCTTGCTTCAGATGCTACAGAAGTAGGAAAATACGTTGCATATCACAATTTGAAGGAGACTGCTCGTATTACCAGAGATACTTCTGCTTTAGTAGTGGATGATATAGTAGCAAATACATCTACAGAAACTACACTCTGACTTCCTACTAGGTGATCTATGCTTCAACAAGTCAATAGAGTTAGACACAAGAATTGGTTAAATTACAGCCCTGTCTCAACTCCGTTGGATAGTGTAGATGCAAGTAGCTATAGTTTAAAGGATGGTGCTTTTGTTCAAAAACGTATGGTGGACATTCACAATAATATACATGTCCTTGTGTTTTCAACAACAGAAAATCTACATGATTTGAGTGAGCCTCAGATTTGGTTAATGGATGATGTGTTTCTAGCTAAAGGTTGTCTTTGTAGACAGTTGTACAGTATACACCCATTGGTGTCAGTGGCTGGAAATACAAAGTGTCTACCACTAGTATTCTGTCTTATGACTAAAAAGTCCTATAAATCATATAACTTTATGTGGGAATGTTTATTTGAGCTGTTATTTTCAGCTAATCTACATGTGTCTGTGAAGTTTATCCTGTCTGATTTTGAAATGCCGGCTATAAAGAGCGTTAAAAGCAATTTCTCTACAGTGATATGTAAAGGCTGTTTATTCCATTTTGCACAAGCTGTTTGGCGCAAACTGCAATCATTAGGTTTGGCTAGTTTATATAGAAAGTCTGTCTCTTTTCAACTTTCAGTAAAATAATTAATTGTTTTATCTTTCCTGAATGAAGATGAGTGAGGTGTTACCAGCATTTACAGAATTATCAAATTTATTTCCGTTTGCTGGTAAAGAGTTGCTGTCTTACTTTTCAGATGTCTATGTGTTTGGGCGATCACGAAAACAACAGACTTGATTATCTTCTTGTTCTCAGTTTCCTCCTTTGTTTCCATTTAGCTTCTGGAATGTATCTGACTTAAACAGGTTATCCTTACCACGAACCCAAAACCATGCGGAAGGGTATCATAGAAGGATTCATTGTCTTATAGGAAGACGTATTTGCGATATTCCCTCTGTTTTATCTGTATAGGTTAGAGAACACAACAAAGTAAATGAAACTAGGCTGCAGTTGATGCCTGTATGTCCGCCTTCTCCTAAGAAAAGAAAAACTACTGAGAGACAACATAGATTACAAACTGTGTCGGGCAGTAAATCTGCATATACTCAGGAAGACTTTCTAAAAGCATTTGCAATGCTATTGAAAATGTAGTTTAGTAACTGTATTTCACATAGATGTTTCACTAGGGTGTGTTTAGTTCAATTTCCTATGACACTATTTCATGAATAATTAAGGTTGTTTCATTTACTGTATTAATAAAAACAGGTGTAGGATGGGTTTAGGGTGTATATTAAGATTTGATGGTATTTTACATTAATATACAGTATGGCACTAGGGGAACAGTGTTGGCCAACTAAAACATTTTGATCATATGAGTTTCAACCCTATCAGTGTTCGTTTATTCGTTAGATCGCTAAATATGTGTTGAGAAAGATGAGTTCGACATTTTAACCGTTCGTTCTTCTAATATAGACTCATGTAAAGAAACATGCCAAAAAGTAGGAATGCTTTATAGGCAAAAATGTTTCCTAAACATATCTACTAGCGCTGTCCTTGCTGGCACTCTAGTCTTACAGCCTCTGCTTTATGGAGGCCTAATTATCAGCAACTTGTATTCTTCCATAAAAACAAAAATTGAAATATGCTGTAATGAAATTGCAAAACTCACAACAAATGTCTCCCACATCACACACCAGTACTTACCACTTAAAACTCTAAGTGTCCTTACCTTCCTTATCACCTAATCTACGTACAGTGACTTACAGTACGTAAAATTAGACACAAGCCATTGGCCTGCCCTGCCCTGAAAACTCTTCTCTATAGGTATGACCCAAACAGATCTCACTGGTCAGAAGACAATTCTTCTGCATTCAGAAACCTATTAAACGTGTAGGGGAAAGCCTCTACACTTGCTGCATAGCCAAAACTTGGAACTTGCTAGCCAAAATATAGATGTCTGTGGCTTTAGCCATCAGAACAGACATTAACTTTCATGGTTTGAAATGTAGTGTATAATTATTGGCTCTGCATTTGCTTCAAACCCAGGCTGAACCTTTTCTAGTGTAAAATCCCCCTTTCCCTATCATATATACTTCTCTTATCTGTCTGTACTCTGCCATTCTTATCTGACTTTTGGAACAACCATTTTACCATATAATCTAATTCTTATCAAAGTTGTACATTTTTCTGTTCTTTCCTATATATGCATAACAATATTGCTTAAGTTTTACCACATTTGTGATATCTACTTTTATTATACTGCACTTTTTATGTTTTTATGTATGGACAGACTATCCATTGCCTTTATTTCAGACTCACTGTTTGTATAGAAAATGTTTTTGCTGCTGTATAATTGTGAACAAAAATGTTTTATTACTGTATTACACGTAATGTAATATGACTATATGAATTTATAATGTGAAATATCTTTTTTAATGTAAAATATTTGTAGAATGATTTTTGTGATGCATCCTGGAGATGTTCTCCCTGGGCCTCTGCTGAAATGGGTATCCTGTGAGCCCAGTTGGACAATCTAGGTAAATTGCAATAAATAATATGTAGTGTGTTATAAGTGTTATATTATGTATGGTTGTTATCCTCAAGGACCTATAAAAGCTTTTCATCTGAAATGCCTACATTGTGAATATGAGCATAGAATGTAAATAGCGTTGCGAGTATAGTTTATTCTCTGCTCTCTTCACTGCAGCTGTTACTGTTTGTAAGAACCTATAGTAGCTTTTTTATCTGAAAGTGTGCTTTGTCGTTATGAGCATAGAAGATAAATAATAAATAATAGAAGATAAATAACCTTGCAAGTATAGTGTAGATCAGTGCAAGTCATGTTGTATCTTTAAGAAGCATGTCAAAGCTGTACCTGCACGTATACATTCCACACATGTGCAATCTTTAGTGCCGTTTTGTAACAGCAGCCACAGTGAGAGCATACATGATCGCAGTTGTTACTTTGTGTACAAGTTACCTAAATTAGTCAGAAATCTTCCATAATGATGTGTTTGTATAAAATAAAGCTGCTTGAATAGAACCCAAAAAGACTCTTCTGTTGTGTCCAGAATGGGAGAGCAACGTATAGTTTATATTCTGCCCTCTTCACTGTAACTGCTGTCAGTTCCTGAGAGTCAGGGTGATGGCTTTCCAGGCTGTAACACCTAGGATGCCCACACTCTCTCAACCAGTGGAGCAGGCTGGGGGTAGTGATTTGCTCCCTCACCTTGGTCGGCTGCAGTCAAGGTGCCTCAAGCTGTACCAAACATGCAGGAGTACAGAAAGAAAAGGAGATAAAGGGTTTTCATTTATTTCATTAAATATTTCATTTGAAGTGTCTTTACTCCACACACGAAAATGAACAAAGTAATACTTTTAAATTACTACGAGTTTTTAAGCAATAAATACATATATAATGACTAACTGTATCTACAGATTTAGTTTAGTGACCTGCTTACACTGGAAAAATACTTGAGTTCCTTAAGCATGATTAAAGAAATAAAAGCATTTCTGTAATATGATATTACATATTTTTGGTCTTCTCTGACAATTTTGCAGTACAGTATATTATACATTTATAGTGTGTTGGTGTTATTACTACATTGTAGAAGTAATCTTTATTTTCTGAAACTTTTCTTTTTTTAACTAAACCATATTCGTGGAGTCAGGGGACCAGAACCATCTTCTCAGGTAAAGGTGCAGTTATCAAACATCTCAATAGGGACTGTGTAAATTAAGTGCAAAAGAGAAGGGATTAATTACAGTAGTGTTCAGTGTACTTCAGATTAATTGGAATTGTTATACTTCAGACTGTAATTTGTATCTTCCCCACATATCTGTTTCTGCACTGAGTGCATAGCTGAAAATTGGTTAATTAACCCCCACACATACACACACACACACACACACACACTTTTGTCTCTCTAATTCACTTGTTATCAAGTCAAGACATTTAATCCTTTAAACTGTAAGTATGTTGCTAATGCATAATTAGTGAAGTAAATACATCTGTAATTGAAATGCATTAAGGGAGTTAAAGACGAAGGACCAGTCAACAGAGTCGAAGGCCTTTTTGTAAAGTTAATTTAGATTTATATTTTGGACAAAATCAGTAGTTGAGATTGTTTTAATTATGAAACCAGATTTTTTTTAATTAGAAAATCTACTATATAGTTAGTCTATTAGAAATAGTTGAAACTAGTAGTACATACTTAGTAAATATATTGGCCTATAAGAAGTACAATCTTCAGGATTTTTTTCATGTATTAGGATTGGAGAGATTAATGAATGATGCAAAGAAAGTGTGTGTCGGGGGGGGGGGTATTCATTGTTTTTTGACTTTATAAGGAGAACAATTCATACATTTCTAAAAATAATTCATAAAACATTTTTATTTCATTTTTATTTAATCAGTAGATGTATCTTAATTTCTCCTGATGTGTTCTTGTTAGATCTGGGTTAATAACCCATTGAATTTGATTAACTGTAACTATTTTCAATAGATTGGCTTACCTAGGCAAGGCTGTAGATGTCAATGCACAGACTCAAAAAAACTCCAACTATTCTCTGTCGCATATCACCTACTTAGAGGTGATCTCTGCTTGACTTACAAAGTAATGTCTGACCCAGCTCTGTTAGAAATGCTACATGTAAAGAAATCCCAATCCCGCCACACCACACGCTCGAGAGACCTCAACCTCATTACCACAATCAACAGAACATAGTGGAGGGATAGGTTCATAACCGAGAGACTGCCCATGCTATGGAATAGACTTTCTCATACATGTCAAGCAGAGCACCTCACTGACCCTCTTCAAGAGAAATCTTGATGAGTGGATGGGAAATAGAAAATTCATCCCGGGGATCACTCCAGTGGCTCTACTCGACAGAGGCACTAGGAACTATGGTTGGGTGGCACGAGGCCAAGGTAATCCTATGGGCTAGGCTTGTAAAAGCTCCAGGGCCATTAGCCTAGTACACACCTAAGAATCTAAGAATGCATTTTAACTTTCTCCAAAGCTAATTCAGTTTTATGCACCAAAATGTCCTGGTATTGTTTAAAAATTTCTGTGACTAATTTTATTACCTTTTTGAACTTTAAAAGAAATTAAAACATGTTTTACAGACTCAGTACCTTCCCATTTTTTAATTTTTCCCATACTATTTTGGAATTTTGTCATGCAGATAAATTTTAAGGTAGTTCCATAAAATTATTTCATCAACTATATCTCCCATTTTGACACAAATATGTGTCTAGTTGAACTAAAAAGAGGTTAATAACAAGGTTTAAAGTCTGTTTTATTTTAAAGATAAGCAGGAATTCTTGATATTAGTGAGTATTTTCTAGGAGCTAGAACTAATCAACAACAAATTGCATTGTGATCAGAAAGTGGGCATTACCTGTTTTGTTCCGGATATCATTGGAGATGATATATATTCTGTAAGTTCTTGTTTGAATGCAGTGTGCATAAGAATACAAGTATGGAATAAAAAAAAAATTTCTTCAAACACCATTATAGCTTTTAGATTGACGTACTCAGTCCATTAGAGATTTAGCACAAGCTAGTATTTTTGTTTCCCCAAAACAATTATTTTTATTTATGGCGTAATTTAGTTACTAATTATGATTAAACAATCCTTCATTTTATTTAGTACAATACTTTAACAAATCATTAGCAGTTTTTGCTCCAATTCTTGGTGTCCACTCAAAGCTTGCTTTACTAAATATAATGAGGTTCCTATATACAGTTATTTTATACAAGTACAATGAATGAAAAGTTAATAAAAGTTGCAATTTAATACTTGCAAGATAACGTTTTATTTTTATCTTCTTTCTTGAGTTTATAGATTTATATAGTACTGTTATTACTGAGCCATATAACCACAACGATTTGCCTCAACATGTAGGAAACAAAAGTATGTAATGCACATTGAAATAGCATAATAATGGTTATGAACAACAAGCAAATATTTTCACGTGTTTTAGGTATGACTGTAATGTGATAAATAAAAAGTTATGTACTCATGTTCCATCGGAGTTGTCCATTTTTGTTGGGTTTGAACTTGGCCGTTATTATAGCTCGTGGTAACCAAAAAGCTCTCAAGCTCCTCGCTTACCCCTAATGTACCGACCTCTGACATACCTCAGATCTTGATTGCTAGATTAGAGTAAGTAAGAAATATTACTGTAGCCTTCTTGTTATAGAAACCCATTATTTGGAGCTCAAGCAAAAAGAATAGAGGTGTCATAAACTTTCATTTTTCAAGAAATAACTTGGTAAATGGTTGGGGATTGGAGGGAGGGGAGTTTAAGAATGAAAATGGACAACACAGATGGAACATTATGGTGAGTGTGATGCCCCTGTACTGGCTCAGTAATCAAGGAGCCTCAATCCTCACCACTGGCAACAGTGAGGGACGTACAAAATGGGAGGATGACATGTGTACACACACAGTAAGGTGCAATTTCCCTTAAGAGCACACAGCCCACAGTCAGCCTGGGGCTGGTTTCTCCCTCTTTCTCAAGATCCCCAATAAAACTTCCCACTGGCAGAGTTATAGGGTTGAGATCTCAGCTGAATAGTCAAGCCAAAACCTGCATCACCCTCTCTGTCCAACAAGTGCTTCGTGTCCCTGCCCAAGTAGCTGACACACACACACTTTGAGATTTGATCTACACACTCACACACACACACACACACACACACACACACACACACACACACACACACACACACACACACACACACCTGGAAAAGGCTAGCACAGGTTTAGTAGTTATGCCAAGACTATAAGGTAGTTGTCATTGCCACCAAACCACTCTTATCAGCTACTCTAGGTCCTTAACATAGGGTGTCCAGTCCTACTGTGTAATGTTACTAATAATCCAAATGGTAGTTTTGACCAAGTGCCAGACTATTAGGAGTGGCCTGTACAGTGTCACTAAATATATATGCAAGTATCCCAAGAGCTTAAATATGTCTCACAAATACCCACAAAGATAGGTTTAAATATATTTAATAATAAATAATAAAAGAACAAGACCATACTCAGTCAATCGACACACTAACTTCAGAGTTAAAATCACAGGAATTTTTTTTAAACAACATTGCAGAACAGTCTCAAATAAATACAGAAAACATCTAAACTAATCTTTGCTATATTCATATCTGCATCTGAAAGAGATAATATGCTGTAAATCTTACTTACAGCCAGGCAAGTGCAGATGGTAGTGGTGATGATGAGTGGATGTTTCTAGGTCAAAGGCAAAATACCAAATGCAGTCTCTCTTTAGAGTTCCCAAATTTAATATCAAACATTACTGCAGGCCAGCTTAGTTGACATCACTCTGTCACCTGACTTCACTTCCCAGGCTAAACAGAAACTTAACAAAATTTCACATCTCTGTGTTAAAAATACATATCTCTCAGATGTTTGCACAGAACAGAAGTCGTAAAACACTTTACATTTTAAACCTAGTAATTATTTCTCTCCAAGACAATACAAAAAATTCTAACTCTAGACATTGTGTCTGCTACACTGAAACTGAGAGAACTTCTCTTATTTATGGCCCAGCTATAAAGTAATTTAATCTCAACTGTTAAGTTTTGCAAGGTAACCCTTTTATGTTCTAGTTTCTACTGATAAAACATGCACTTGCACAGGTATATAGTTTATACGCATTTCTTTTCTAAGTCAGCAGGGTATACCATGGTTACATATTAGCTCAGTACATAACATACAGTTCTGTATAAGTCATATCAGTATTCACAAATGACATACAATTATTTACAAAATTCCAGATAGCTGGGGTGGCAGTGTGACAGGGAGTACATAACTTTTTTTTTTATCTGTTGTCAATTTTCATTCATTCCCCAGCAGTTGGAATGGAGTCCCCAGCTACCTGAAATCCTGGTTGGACTCTAAGGAAGGTTATTCCTGAGCATGGTTCAACAACAGGCTGCTCTTCCCCACGAGACCAGATCTAGTTTATAATGAGTAATAAAAGTATGAGGATTAGCCCAAGTTGCAACTCCAGATATGTCATCAATGGAATGTGTACATAAAAACACTAATGAATTTACCAAGGATCTAGTTGAGTAGGCTGTTAAAGGTTTTGGTAATGCAATACCCAGTTTATTATAGTCAAAATATATATAGTCAATAAGCCATCTTGCAAAAGTTACCTGTATAACTGATTTACCCAATTTGGTATCCGCAAAGGAGACAGTTGATCAGATTTTCTAACTTTTGTTTTTTGTAAGTAGAAACATATCTGTCTGTGAACTTCTAACAAGTGCAACATGTATTCGACTTTGTTTTCAAACTTTGGAAAGAGGACAGGCAGATTAATGGACTGGTTGATGTTGAATTGTGACACCACCTTAGGAAGGAAAGAGGGGTTAGGAAGGAAAGAGGGGTTGGTTCGTAATGTTACTCTATATCCCTTTGAAAAATGAAGCAGGGACAGTGCTTGAAGTTCAGAAATTTTTACAGCAGAGGTAATGACTGCTAGAAGGATAGCTTTCCAGGTCATAAATTTTAAGATTTTGCTGCTGGTTCAAAGGGAGAATGAATTAAGGCTTGCAGTACTAAATTCAAGCCCGATGGTGGAGTAGGGCCTTTATAAGGTGGTCTCAGCAGAAGACTGCTTCTCAAGAAGGTCTTCCAAAGCTTAGATGAAGCAAAGGAAGAATTCTCAAATCAAGTATAGAAGTTAGAGATTGCTGCCAATTGAACTCTAATGGTTGAGGATCTACCTCCTTCATTGGAAATGTTGCCAACAATTTAAGGACACTTTGTACAGGGGCTGAAAAACGATTAGCATGTTTCTGATGCAACAACAACAACAAAAAAACCCTCTTCCATTTACTTCTGTAATGTTTTCCCATAGAACCTGTTTGGGAAGATAAAAGTATATGATGGACAGTGGAAGAAAGCACAGGTGATCTGGCTATTAACAGATGTGGAGAAACCATGCTATCAGATTTAGGTTTGCAATATTTGAGTGAAATATGTCTTTCTGGTGAGACAGAAGGTCTGGAATTGGATACAGAATCCAAGATGTGTAGGTAAAGTAGATGAGCCCAAAGAAAGGGAAACCAAATCTATCAGGGCCAGTAAGGCGAAATGAGGATGATTTTGCTCTTCAGCCTGAAAGTTTTCTTCAGAAATTTGGGGATCAAGGGAGTTGGGGATAATCCCATAAAGGGAAGGCATCTCTGATTAGCACTAGTAGAAAGCTACGTTCTCTCATAAAAACATCCAAGGCCAACTTTGAGAAAAAAATCGCTATGGACACTAAAGATAACCACAAGGCCTTCTTCTGCTATGTTAGAAACCTGGGCAGAAACCCCGAGATATGTTCAAAGTTAGTTCACAAAGACAAAAAATACACTGAACCCACAGATATTGCCAACATTCTGGCCGACAGGTTCAGTGCAAATTTCTCCCCTCCCTCACCCCCAAAAGAAGAAATACTTATCCCAGCTGAATGTAACCTCCCTGTCATCTCAGATGTCCAGGTGAGAACCGCCCTCAGCAAAGCTAAAAACAGCATCAATGGGACCTGATGGTATCCCGGGTTGCGTGCTACATGGACTCCAAGAGGAGCTAAACCTGCACATAAAAATGCTATTTAACCTTAGCCTTACTACAGGATATGTACCTGAACACTGGCGTACAGCAACAGTAGTCCCACTCCACAAAGGTGGCACCTCTACAGAGCCTGGTAACTACCGCCTCATAAGCTTAACCAGCCTGGTCTGCAAAGCTATGGAAAGAATCATCATGGAACTCATAAACAGAGACATTGGGGACTTACAGACACTTGATCCCACCCAGTTCGGCTTTGTAAAGGGCAGATCCTGCCTTTTCAACTTGGTTGACTTTTTCGAAACAGTCACTAGAGCCATTGACGAGGGCAAAGCAGTCCATACAGCCTACCTGGACTTGGCTAAAGCTTTTGACACAATACCCCACTCTGGCATCATAGACAAGCTCAACAGATTAAATGTAAATTCATATGTCACAAGATGGGTTGCAAACTGGCTAAAGGATAGAACCCATAAAGTCAAAATCGCTGGAGCCATGTCAGACTCAAAGCCAGTCACAAGTGGTGTCCCACAGGGCTCTGTCCTGGGACCCCTCTTGTTCGGCATTTATTTCTCAGATGTGAAAGCAAACATGGGAGGGTTGTGGCTGACAAAGTTCGCAGATGACTGCAAACTAGGCACCATAGTCGATACATCAGCTGATACATACATCCTACAGAAAGGCCTCACTGAGACGGACAACTGGTGCCGGAGTCATGGCCTTAAACTAAATGCCAAAAAATGTAGTCATCCCCTTTGGGAAAAACAAAGTACCCACAAATTATCACATAGACAGTAACCCACTGAGTACGGAAAAAGTAATCAGAGACCTGGGGACCCAAGTCGATAGTGACCTCTCATTTGACACCCACGTTGCCAAAGTGGTTAGAAAGACTTTCTACCTTGCCCACCTTATCATGAAGGGATTCACATCCAGATCAAAGGAGGTCATTGTACCCCTATACTCCTCCCTTATCAAGCCCATGATTGAGTACAATGCCCCATTTGGTATGTACCTCACCCGGCACTTGCAACAGCTAGAGAGACCCCAAAAGTACCTCACCAAGAGGATCAAGGGTCTCCAACATATGTCATATGCTGCCAGACTAAAGAAACTCCAGCTCTATTCAGTAGCATACCGCCTACTCAGGGGTGATCTGTGCCTGACGTACAAGGCCATGTGCAATCAGGAATTGATGGACATGCTCCACCTCAAAAAATCCAAATCCATCAGAACCACGAGAGCTAAAGATTTAAACCTCAGCACAAATATGAATAGGACATGCTGGAGGGACAGATTCATAACTCAGGGGCTTCCCATACTCTGGAACAGAATCCCAGTTCATGTTAGGCAGAGCCTCTCACTGACTCTCTTCAAGAGAAATCTTGACGAGTGGATGGGAGATCGTAGGTTTACCCCAGGGGTCATCTCTGTGTCACTACTAGACAGAGGCACAGTAAACTTAATTCTATTATGTAAGGGGGTCTTCACTGTGTCACTACTAGGCAGAGGCACAGTATTCTAAATCTGTTCTGTACACTTTTGTACCATTACATGGGCTGGCGAAAGCCACATCACTATGGCTGGGCTTATAAATGCCCCAGGGCAGATAGCCTAGTACTAAACTATGAAACTATATAAAGTGTTTTTTTTTATTGTATCTGCTTTATTTTCTAAAAAAAAACAAAAAAAAACTTGTTTTCCCGCCTTTCTAAGCTAGTATAGTCCAGTTTTCAGGTTAGTGCTGAATTCAGGGCTGTGTTACAAGTTTCTCTGTTTGCCCATACCTTACTTGGATAGAAGGAAGTTTCTCTGTTCACTGTGAGAGAGGGAGCTTTGAGCAGCCTATCTGTCCCTGGATGAGTGGTTTCAGCCCAGAAATCAGTAGTTTATTGGCCATTTTGGGCTAATTTCTATCTCTTTCATTTCTCTGCTATAAAACCCGCATTTGCAAGGTTTTGTGTGCCGGTTAGCTAGGGTATAACTTTTCCTGGCTCCACAAAGAGTTCTCTTCAATTTTTTCTTTGGAACTAGACAAATTTTCAACTTAAGCACTCAAATCATTCACTTTTCATATCGGCACTTGCTCAAAACTCATAGCAAGCACTAATAAACCTTAGCACTAGACCCCCCCCTATACTGTAGTGAAGGACAAGGCTCTCTATTCGACCATACCAGCCAATCAGTAAAACAGTTCACTGTACCTATCCAGGCATGTCCAAACGGCAGTTTCAGGTGTACTCTCTGGTCCAACTAGTGAATCTGGGAATTTTGAGGCAATGTTACAATTGCTTCATGTACACATACAACCTTCTCCTCCTTCCACCAAACACTAATACATGCGAGAGATGCAATTATACAGCCAAACTGGAGGCTAATCTCTCTCAACCCAAGACTGGACCAGGCAGTCAAGAGGAGAAGGAAATTACTTGCATCACACAACCAGTCTCACATAGACCTATGAAACCAGCACAGGCAAAAAACACACATAAATGCACAAAAACATACTCGGAGGCTCTAAATAAAAATCTGCAGAAGCAACAGAAACCTCCAAAGCAGACATCCAAGCAAACTCCACCCCTCAACACAAACCATGAAACACATACTTGACAAAACCAGTGTGCCACACATTGACAGCCCTTACGGCAAAATAACATACCCAACACACTAGTAATAGGTGACTCTATAGTCAGGCACATTGATGTCCCACTCACTAGGCTGAACAAGATGAAGGTTACTGTTAGCTGCCTGTTGGGTGCCAGGATCCGCCACATAACACAAGCACTCAGGTCACTCCAGAAAAAGTACAAATATGACTCTGTCATTGTCCATGTTGGTGTGAATGACCTGAGCCGTACCTCCCTGGACTACATGAAAAGAGACATGGAGGAGCTCTCTGATCACGTAGCCCAGGCCGGCATGACCCTGAGTAGCATCCTGCCCTCACCAAGAATGATACCATGGTATAGAGAAAAAATTATCAATTTCAACAATTAGCTAAGCTTCTAGTGTCATTCAAAGGGGATCCAGTGTCTGTCAGCCTGGGATGACGTGCTCGACAAGCCACGCTGCTTTGCTGGAGACAGCTTGCACCTGTCACCCTTGGGCTTTCGAATACTGGCCAAGGCTCTTTGCCACCCCCATAGTGCCTTTTTTAGGCAAAGCTCAAAAGACAAACCCACTGCAGTAAACAGCACAAGAAACAAAAAACTGAGGATAATGCTACTCAGTGCCAGAAGTCTAAACTTCAAAATGCCTGCACTCGAGGCACTCCTCAGAATGGAGAACCTCTATATATGTGCCTGGTTTAAGGCTCCAGAGAGCATCCCAACACTACCAGGCTACAACTCATACCATACATTTCGGCCACAAAACCTGGACCGAAATACAAAAGGCGGGGGGAGTATCCATATTCATCAAGGATACCCACACCTCCAGGTTAGTGGCACAGCACGATGCTTCAGAGATCATCCACGTGCAACTAACAATGGGCATAACTGCTATTCAAATTACAGCTTGCTACAGATCACCCACCATGTCCCAGGACCCCCACTCCGCATTCCTGGAAAACACTGGGAAACATAAAGGTCCTACCAAACACCCTGATATTGGGTGATTTCAATTACCCAAACATTAACTGGGAGAACTACTCAAGTACAAACTCCCTTGCCCAGCATTTCCTAGAATTTATAAACTCAAATGCCCTGGATCAACTGATCAACACCCCCACCAGAGGTGACAACATATTGGAAATGGTCATCACCAACATGGGCAACCGGTATTCCACACCGGAGGTCAACCCCTCGCTGGTTAGATCTGACCATAAACTAATCAGTCTGAATATCTACATTCTGCCACCACCCCCCGGTCAAAGAAGCCACTGTGAAAAACTTTTCAAAAGCAAACTTCACATTACTTAAGACCGAGGTGGGAAGTTTCAAAGCTCCCATGCTAAAGGATAACGCTGTCCAAGCTGCATAATCCTTTACTAATGCACTCTACGGGCACCTACAAGAATGCATGGATCGTGCTATCCCAAACAAAACCAAGGCTCACTCCTCCAAGAAAAGGAAACTAGTCTGGTGGACCCCTTCCATAAACAAGCTATACAATAGAAGGAAGAAACTAGTTCAGAAAAGAGTAAAATCCCAAGAAGGGAAGACATCCCTGATCAGTATCAGCAAGAAACTACGTTCCCTCATAGAATCATCCAAGGCTAGCTTTGAAAGAAAAATTGCCATGGACTCCAAAGATAACCACAAGGCATTCTTTAGCTATGTTCAGAATCTGAGTAGCAATTCTCAGATCTGCTCGGAGTTAGTGCAGAATGGCACAAAATACACTACTGATATAGCCAACATCCTGGCAGACAGGTTCAATGCAAATTTCACCCCTCTCTCACCCCCCAAAAGGGCCTATAACTATACCAGATGACTGTAGTGCCCCTGAAATCACAGACACTCAGGTTAGAACAGCCCTCTCCAAAGCCAAAAACACAGCATCAGTGGGACCGGACGGTGTCCCAGGCTGCGTCCTACACCAGCTCAAAGATGTACTAACCCTTCACCTAAACACACTGTTTAAACTCAGCCTCTCCACAGACTACGTGCCCACAGAGTGGCGCACAGCAACGGTTATTCCACTCCACAAAGGTGGACCCACAACAGACCCTGGGAACTATCGCCCTATAAGCCTGACTAGCTTGGTCTGCAAAGCTATGGACCACATCATCATGGATCTCATTAACAGAGACATTGGAAACCTCCAAACACTGGACCCTACCCAGTTCGGCTTTGTTAAGGGCAGATCATGCCTCCTAAACCTGGTGGACTTCTTTGAGACAGCTTTCCAAGGCTATAGACGAGGGAAAGGTGGTCTACACGGCCTACCTAGACCCTGCAAAAGCCTTTGACACCATTCCCCACTCTGGTATTATAGACAAGCTCACCAGCCTGAACATAAACTCCTACGTCATGAGGTGGGTTGCCAACTGGCTCACGGACAGAGCCCACATGGTAAGAGTTGTAGGAGTTAGGTCTGACTCTAAACCAGTTACAAGTGGCGCTCTCCAGGGCTCAGTCCTAGGAACCCTCCTGTTCGGCATATACTTCTCAGAGGTACAGGCAAGCACAGGAGGACTGGCTGACCAAGTTCGCAGACGACTGCAAACTAGGGTCTATAATTGACTCTACGGCTGACACAGCCATCCTCCAAAAGGGTCTCACTGAGACAGATACCTGGTGTCAAAACCATGGCCTCAAGCTAAATGCCAAAAAGTGCATAGTCATCCCCTTTGAAAAAAAAACAAAGTACCCACAAACTACCACATAGGTGGTAGCCCCCTAAATACGGAAGACGTAATAAGGGATCTGGGGTCCCAAGTAGATAGTAACCTCTCCTTTGATAAGCACATTGCCAAAGTGTTTAGAAAATCCTTCTATGTGGCCCACCTAATCACAAAAGGGTTTGCATCCAGATCGAAAGAGGTCATTGGGCCCCTCTATGCATTACTCATCAGACCCATCATAGAGTACAATGCCCCATTTGAAATGTACCTTACAAGACACCTGCAACAACTGGAAAGACCACAGAAGTACCTCACCAAGAGGATCACTGGCCTCAAGGAGATGCCCTATGCAGCTCAACTGATGAAACTCCAGCTGTACTGTGTTGCTTACCGCCTACTCAGAGGTGATCTCTGCCTCACATGCAAGGCCATGTCCAACCCAGAATTGATGGACATGTTCCACCTAAAGAAAACCATATCCCCCTCGAGCCACACACTCCTGGGATCTAAACCTCACCACAACAATAAATAGGACATGCTGGAGTGATAGATTCCTGTCCCAGAGACTTCCCATGCTCTGGAACAAGATTCCAATCTACATTAGGCAGAGCTCCTCACTAACCCTCTTCAAGACAAACCTTGACGAGTGAATGGGAAACAGAAAGTTTACCCCAGGGATCACTTCAATGGCTCTGCTGGACAGAGACACAGGGAACTAATCTAAGAGAGCGGCGAAAGCCAACACATTCCGGTTAGGCTTATAAATGCCTTCGGGCAGACAGCCTAGTACCTACCTATGAACCTATGTGAGTTGTTCTTCTCGCCTTCATTCTTACATCCCTCCCTCCTCCCCCCTTCTGGCTGATAGTTGACCTAGAGGTTGGTCTCATCCTGGTTGCTCAATTCTTCTTCCTCTCCTTGGGAGGATAGCTTAGTTATATGGTTACAGTACACGCAGCAAACTAGATCTGAGGTAATTCTCAGTGCATCATGGGATAAGGGGCTTGGCCTTGAGCTACTGGTAAACCTTGAGCTTTGCAAACAGCCATACCGGAGCCGATGGCTCGACTCCGAACCCATCAGTAAAGAATGAAGGTGAGATGAACAACTCACATGGAACGTTATGGTGAGTACATAACTTCATATTTGTGGTGGTGGTTTTAATATTGCACATCTGTTACTATGTAATGTCAGTTTGTGCATGTATTGTGCACTTTTACCCAGCATAGAGTTTGTTGTCCTAGCAGTGTATAGTTAATAGTGCTAAGGTGCCTGATATGGCAGGAAGCAAAACACCAACAGTAACAAAAAAGGAAAATAATTTCTCCAGTTTCAATGTGTTAATTAGCAGCAGCATTATTCACTGTATGATCTGTGTCTGGTAATCGGCAGTTCCTGTGATTTTTGCAAAACATCCCTGATTTTTTTACCTCTTATTTTTATTTTTGTCTCATGAAATGTGTGTTTCTTGGCAGATTGAGGACCGCGCTAAGTCAGTAAGCAAAGTAATAAAAGGTGTTTTAGTGTTAGACTTCATGTCCTTCAGAAAATGTATTAGACTGAAGAATCTGTTATTGTACCAACTTCGTAAAGGCAATATTTAAACTAAACTATCTACCGGACTTCTGGCCTTCACACCCCATTCCTTACATTTTTGGCTTTATCACCAATTGCTATTGTGCTAACAGATTTTAAAGATATGCTGCCTGGACTTGTTTTAGTTCTTGAAAGCAATTCACCAGCTGATAGCCACTAATCGGTTCTTTGTGGTGGTGTGCGATTAGAAAAAGAGTTACGTGGGCAAGTTAGCTGGAGGAGGGGAATGAACGGGAAGCCTAAGTTGTAAAAAGACCTGAGCTGCTTCAATTAGTCTTGGCTCCCTCCCACCAGTCTCTTCCTTAAAAATTGGACATTGGTGTTAAATCACAAGAAAGAACGTTGTGATGGGTTTACAGATTTCGTAAGTAATGGCATATGGGAAGAGGGTTAAACAGATGTTTTTGACAGCACAAGTAAGTGACTTAGCTTGGGAAACATGTACATTGCTGTGTACATGTTAGAGATCTGAGAAGCAGCAGTTAAAGACTCACTTTTTTTTTGTTGTGAAGTGGGTAGCTTCTCTGGATATGTGTAGTCCGTAATATGTGTTCAGAAATGAATAGATATAAAAATGTGCTTTTTCAGGTTAATTTTGAATTGTATATGCACAATGTACAGTAACTGTCTTCTGCTTTTTACAAAGTACATACACTATCACCTGGGCAATTTTTTTTTGTAATTGTAGACTTTATATAGTAAAAACAAAAATCAGGTGGTGTTGGTACATGTCTTGTGTGTATGTTCGCCGTCCGTGTTTCCCTAAGCCTAATCCAGGATTCTCTGTTGTGTTTCTGTGTCCCATCATGACATTTCACAGTGTACCTATCAAGCATATATAGCTGTCTTTCACTGTTATGAAGAACATATTAATATAAATCGTTCGTGTAAATGCTGTAATAGGTGGACGTGTGTATGGACTTCATTGCTCTGCTTGTTTGAGTGTGAGTAAGTAGCTGTGTTTGTCATAAACCCTGTCTATTTAATGAATTTGATTGAAGAGTAAAGATGTCAAAAGCCAGATTTTTTTTAATATAGTAATCACTACCCCCACCCCCCCCCCCCCCACACACACAAAAAAAAACAGCAAGCTCACCTAAACCATTTCATGTCTTTGTTGTACACTGACCAGTAGCTACATGATACCATGTTTTGATTTTACAGGAGTTGAACACACCTGCTGCAAATGTAGCACATGGCTCAACAACCCCCATTACACAGTCCAAGGAACAAGCAGAGATGGCTGAAGGTGAAAAAGGTAAGACCTGTCACCTGTTCTTATATTTCTGTTAATAATATGTAGCTTTCAGCATAATTTGGGTTATCATACTTAGAGGGTTAAGTAGCTTTTTTTTTTTTTTTTAACAAAAAGAATGTCTTCATTTCAAGTGGCACCAGCAGTAGTAAGATTAGCAAAAACAAGCAGTGTAACTGAGGACCCAGTGATCACCCATGGTAAACAGCAATCTGAGGCAGAGATACCTAAAGATGGAAAAGGTATTAGGTGTTCTCTCACTCATATCTTTTTATTAGTAGTAAAATGATTTGCAAGATGATCAATGTCTTCATGCTTAAAGAAGGTTTTTTTTTTTTAAACAGGTTATGTTGACCAAAAAGACTGTCTTCATTCCAAGTAGCTTGGACGATGCCCTTTGATTGGCTAAGTGAGAACAAGCTTGGGCTAGGGTATGCCTTTTGTAAAGTCTATAAATGCAAAGCAGGTTGCATCTGGAAAGAAAGTAAGAGTCATGTTTGCCTCCCAAGCCAGACAAGCAAGCACAGCTCAAAGTATTAATAGCTGAAGTGAGATTTGCTTCCTTACTTGTAGAGCACACCCTAGCCATTAGTACTGCGGATCATCTGCTGAAATACATGAAAAAACATCTTGGTGATCTTGAAGTGTTGTAGAAAATAAGCTGCGGTGCAGCTAAGTCTGAGTGCATTATACATGATGCCATGGGTCCAAAATATCAGGAAGATGCAACAGCAGTTTGTCAGAAGCAGCTTGCAGCTTAACTGCATTTATTTAGATCAGAGCACTGATATTGGAAGATAATAAACTTATTGTGATTCTGACTTGATTTTTTGACCCAGCAAAATTGGAATGTTTGGTTGTTGGACATTGTCCATTTGTGTGGCAGGTACAGATAAAGCGGTATAGGACTGCCTTAGGGGAAAGTCTTCATAAATTCAATATTCTAACGAGTAATATGGTTGCATACTCATCAGATAATGCTACAGTTATAGTTGGTAAATACAAGTCTGCACTGTCACGACTAAAGACTGTCTGTCCTGATCTCTTCAGTATGGGTTGCTTGTGCCATATAGCAGATCTTATGCATCAAATTAAGTTTGAAAGCAATGAAATCACATGTGGAAGACATAATATCAGACATTTAAAGTCACTTTTCACATAGTACACAGAGGCAACGGAAGCTAAACGAATTTGCATTATTTACTGATATTGAACCTCTTGTACTTAATCCGACATACTCCCCACTCATTGGATGAGTCTTCATAAGCAAAGCAAATACTGGACCTGTGGCCTGCACTTTTGCCCCGATCACACAGAAAAGACCTTATAACATAATGGTTGGGTCTACTTCACCTTATCGCATGTTGAAAATATCGAACAGCAATAATGTCGTAAATGCTGTACATCGAAAGTGTTGCTGCAGGATCATGGTACAGTGGGGATGAGAAAATTTGCTCTTTCCTCACTGTAGTGCGATTTCAGAGTTGGTATATATAATTAGCAGGGGGGGTGACGCAGCCCCCCACAAGAACAGTTTCGATGTACGGTATTTTCGATGTTTATTCCATTCGATATTGTCGTCTTTCGACAAGGTAATATAGACGCTAATGGCTAAATAGTCATGAGGTGAAACTGGTATTACTTTCATTGAATTATGTTATGGAGTCTTTCCTTAAATTTCATTGTGCAGTTGCAAGCCAGAAGCTGCCAACTTTTTCTGTGCAGTGATATCACAAAACTTCTATAGATGTATGGAAGCAGGTTATTGAAGCTACGTGCTGCTGTAGAATTTCTAGTCAATATCTGTACCACCAGTAATTTTCTTAAGGATGGTAATAATATTTTGCAGCACACTCATGTTAGATCTGATGTTGCAAAATGTCTGCATGAAAATGGTGATGACATTTTTGGTATTGTAATTGAGCACACCTTCTATAACAAAGTAAAAGCATTTTATGTTGCAGTCTTTCTGAAAATGGAAAAAAAACATTTGCTGTTGGTGACGGCATACTGCAAAATATTGGCAGTTTATTGAACCCTTCTTTGAAATTAAATCTTGATAAAGTTGTAACAAGATTTGTAACTCGTCTAGGAGTTTGCAAGAATATGGTCAACTTAAAGATGAATTTACCAAATTTATTATCTTCATTTGGCCGCAGCAACAGCACAGCCAGGAGTCTGAAACAGATGCATGTTTCCTCAAATACTGATCAACAGTCCTACAAAGCCCTGAAGTGGAAGCAATGTCTCTCTTTAAGCAGCTCATATTGACACTTTCTTTTTTTTACCACATTCAAATAGTGAACCTGAGTCAGCATTCAGCATGGTGAGAAAAGTTAAAACAGAGCTGAGGCAATCATTAAATGTCAAAACACTTGATTCACTGCTAGTAATCAGAATGAATGTTGGCAGTGACTACTTTTGTGTGGAAGTCCCACTACCTATTCTACAGGCAGCAAAAAGGGCAACTGCATCTTAAAATAGAGAATGTGCCCTCCAGACAGCACTACCAGACCTAGAGGCCATCATGACTGAAGAAGGTGAAGAGCAAGAGGAAATAATTTGGTGAACTGTGACTCTGTTTACTTTAGTATTAGTTTAGTCCTTGGTTAATTACTTTAGTAGTTAGAACTTATTTGATGTTAGTATTAGTTTCATAGTTAATCAGTTAGTAGGTAAAACATATTTGTTGTTTTTATAAAAGAAATTATATTTCAGCTTTATACCGCTTTAATAGTTAACTCAGGGACAGAGCTTATTTGACGCTATTTCTTAGAAAAATTTGATTGGTATTTATTTCAGTTTTATTTTTTACCAGTTTAGTAGTTAAAGCTTGTTTAATTTCTATCTATTTAAATATTATACCAGTTTAGTAGTTGTTACCATTTGTGTAAAAAATGAATTATATTTATTTTAATTTTATGTGAGTGTAGCAGTTAATTTTATTTTTATAAAAGAAAAATGCATTATAGTTTTATACAAGTTCAAAAATGTATACATAGGTTCATAGGTAGGTACTAGGCTGTCTGCCTGTAGGCATTTATAAGCCTAGCCAGAGTGTGTCGGCTTTCGCCGCCCCGTTGATTACTTAACTGATCATCTGTCAAGCAGAGCCAATGAAGTGATCCCAGGGGTGTATTTTCTGTTACCCATCCACTCATCAAGGTTTCTCTTAAAGGGTGTTAGTGAGGGGCTCTGCCTAATGTAGTTTGGAATTTTGTTCCAAAGCATGGGGAGTCTCTGTGACAGGAATCTATCCCTCCAGCATGTTCTATTTATTGTTGTGGCGAGGTTTAGCTCACTAGAGCGTGTGGCTCGCAGTGACTTGGATTTCTTTAGGTGGAGCATGTCCATCAATTCTGAGTTGGACATGGCTTTGTAAGTCAAGCAGAGATCACCTCTGAGTAAGCGATATGCCACTGAGTACAGCCGGAGTTTTTTCAGTCGGGCTGCATAGTACATATGTTTGAGGCCAGTAATCCTCTTGGTGAGGTACTTTGTGGTCTTTCCAGCTGTTGGAAGTGTCTTGTGAGGTACATCCCAAATGGTGCATTGTACTCCTATGATGGGTCTGATGAGTGACGAGTACAGGGGCACTATAACCTCTTTATTTCTAGATGCAAGCCCTTTAGTAATTAGATGGACCACATAGAAGGATTTCCTAACTACTTTGGCAATATGATTGTCAAAGGAGAGATTACTATCTACCTGGGTCCCCAGATCTCTTATTACCTCTTCTGTATTAAGGGGGCTGCCACCTATGTGGTAATTCGTGGCTGTTTTGTTTTTCCCAAATGGGATGACTATGCATTTTTTGGCATTTAGCTTGAGGCCATGACTTTGACACCAGGTGTCTGTCTCAGCAAGGCCCTTTTGGAGCATGATCATGTCAGCTGGAGAGTCATTTATGGCTCCCAGTTTGCAGTCATCAGCAAACTTGGTTAGCCATAGTCCTCCTGTGTTTGCCTGTACTTCTGAGAAGTATATGCCGAACAGTAGGGGTCTCAGGACTGAGCCTTGCGGGACACCACTTGTGAATAGCTTAGAGTTGGACCTGGAGCCCACTAGTCTTACCGTGTGAGTTCTATCTGCAAGCCAGTTGGCAACCCATCTCGTGACGTAGGGGTTTATGTTCAGGCTGGTGAGTTTTTCTGTAATACCTGAGTGGGGAATGGTGTCAAAATCCTTGACAAGGTCAAGGTAGGCTGTGTGAAACACCTTTCCCTCGTCTATGGCCTTGGTGACTCTCTCGAAGAAGTCAACCAGGTTTAGTAGGCATGATCTGCCCTTAATAAATCCGAACTGGGTCGGGTCAAGTGTTTGGAGGTTCCCACTGTCTTTGTTAATGAGTTCCATGATGATGCGCTCCATAGCCTTGCAGACCAGGCTAGTCAGGCTTATGGGGCGATAGTTACCAGGGTTAGTTGTGGCCCCTCCTTTGTGGAGTAGAATAACTGTTGCTGTGTGCCATTCTATGGGCACATAGCCTGTGGATAGGCTGAGGGTGAACAGCGTGTTTAGGTGAGGGGTTAGTTCATTCTCTAGTTAGTGCAAGACACAGCCTGGGGCACCATCTGGCCCCACTGATGCTGTGTTTTTGGCTTTTGAAAGGGCTGTTTTCACCTGTGCTTCTGTGATTGCAGGGACACTACACTTTTCCGGTATTGTTGTGGGCCCTTTTGGGGGCGAGAGGGGGCTGAAGTTTGCACTAAATCTATCTGCCAGGATGTTGGCAATATCAGTAGGTTCAGTATATTTTGTGCTATTTTGCTCTAGTTCAGAGCATATCTGCAAGTTGCCACTTAGATTCTTAACATAGCTAAAGAAGGCTTTGTGGTTATCTTTTGAATCCTTGGCTATTTTTTCTTAAAGTTAGCCTTGGATGATTTTATTAGGGACCTTAGTTTCTTACTGATACTGATCAGGGATGTCTTTCCTTCTTGGGATTTGCTTTTTTTCTGAACTAGTTTTCCCTTCTATTGTGTAGCCTGTTTATGGCAGGGGTCCACCAGACTAGTTTCCTTCTTCTCTTAGAGGAGTGAGTCTTGATTTTGCTAGGGATGGCACGATCCATGCATCCTTGTAGGTGCTCATAGAGTGCATTTGTAAAGGTTTCTGCATCTTGGGCAGCATTATCCTTTAGTGTGGGGGCTGTGAAACTTAGCACCTCTGTCTTAAGTAAGGTGAAGTTTGCTTTAGAAAAGTTTTTTACCATGGTTTCCTTAGTTGGGGGTGGTGGTGGGGTGTGGACATCTAGAGTGATTAGTTTATGGTCTGATCTAACCAGTGATGGGATGACCTCCGGTGTGGAACACCTGTCGCCCATGTTGGTGATGACCAGGTCCAATATGTTTTCACCTCTGGTAGGGGAGTTTACCAGCTGATCCAAGGTATTTGAGTTGATGAATTCCAGGAAGCGCTGGGCCTGGGAGTTTGTACTCGAGTAGTTTTCCCAGTTAATGGTAGGGTAATTGAAATCACCCAATATCAGGGTGTTCGGTAGGACCTTCATGTTTTCCAGTGACTCCAGAAAGGTGGAGTGGTGGTCCTGGGTCATGGAGGGTGATCTGTAGCAGGCCACAATTTGCATTGCAGATTTGCCCAATGTTATTTGCACATGGATGATCTCAGAGGTATCATGCTGCGCCACTAACCTGGAGGTGTAGGTATCCTTGATGAATATGGATACACCCCCTCCTTGTGTATTTCGGTCCATGTTCTGTGGCCGAAACTTGTGGTATGAGTTGTAACCCAGTAGTTCTGGGGTGCTCTCTGGAGCCTTGAACCAGGTTTCAGTTACTGCACAGATGTCGACGTTCTCCATACTGAGGAGTGCTTCGAGCGCGCAGATTTTGAGATTTAAACTCCTAGTGTTGAGTAGCATAACCCTCAGTTTTTTGTTAATTGTGCTGTTTACAGAGGTGGGTTTGACTTTTGAGCCTTGCCTAAAGAAGGCACTATGGGGACAGCAAGAGGCTTGGCCAGTATTCAAAAGCCTAGGGTTGACAGGTGCAAGCTGTCTCTTGCAAAGCAACGTGGCTTGTCAAGCATGTCGTCCCAGGCTGACAGACATCGGATCCCCTTTGAATGACACCAGAAGCTTAGCCAATTGTTGAAATTGATCATTTTTTTCTTTATACTGCAGTATCATTCTTGGTGAGGGCATGATGCTACTCGGGGTCAGGTTCATACCAGCCTGGGCTACATGATCAGAGAGATCTTCCATGTCTTTTTTCATGCAGTCCAAGGAGGTACGTCCCTGGTCATTCACACCAACATGAACAATGACAGAGTCATATTTGTACTTGTTCTAGAGTGACCTGAGTTCTTGTGTTATGTGGCGGATTCTGGCTCCCGACAGGCAGCTAACAGTAACCTTCTGCTTGTCCAGCCTAGTGAGTGGGACGTCAGTTTGCCCGACTATAGTCACCTATTACTAGTGTGTTAGGTATGTTATTTCACCTTAAGGGCTGTGATTGTGTGGCACACTGATTTTGTGTTTTATGTGTTGTCTGGTTTGTGACGGGAGGTCCAGGTTGTTTGGGTGTCTGCTTTGGAGGTCTCTGATGCTTTTGCAGCTTTTTATTTAGAGCCTCTGAGTATGATTTTGTGTATTTATGTGTATTTTTTGCCAGTGCGGGTTTAGTAGGTCTGTGTGTGGCTGGAGGTGTGGTGCAAGTGTTAACCTTCTCCTCTTGACTGTCTGTTCCATTCTTGGGTGGAGGCAGCTTAGCCTCCAGTTTGGCTGTATAATTGCATCTCTTGCATATGTTAGTGTTTTGTGGTAGGAGGAGAGGGTTGTCTGAGTACAGGAGGCAGTTGTAACATTGCCTCAGGATACCCAGATTCACCAGCTGGACTGGAGAGTACACCTGAAATTGCCCTTTGGTCATGCCTGAATAGTAGGGTGAGCTGCTTAGTCGCTTGGTGAGGGGTGAATAAAGAGCCTTGCCCTGCTAGGCAATCAAGTGTCAGGGTATATTAGTGGTTGGTATTAGGTCTGAGCAAGTGCTGGGCTGTAGGATGCTTTTTGAGTGCTTAGGTTGAGAGTTAGACTAGTTTCAAGGGAAAAACTGAAGAGGAGACTTAGTGAAGCTGGGAATAATTTAACCCTAGCTAACCGGCGCTGGCCGGTGCGCAAAACCATGTAAACGCGTTTTTTATAGCAGGGAAATGAAAGAGATAGAAATTAGCCCAAAATGGCCAATAAACTGTTAACTTCTGGGCTGGAACCACTCCTCCAGGGACAGATAGGCTGCTCAAAGTTCCCCTCTCTCACAGGTGAACAGAAAAACTTCCGTCTATCCGAGTAAGGTATGGGCAACTCCAAAACTTGTAACACAGCCCTGAATTCAACACCATCCTGAAAACTGGACTATACTAGCTTAGAAAGGCGGGAAACAAGGAATTTGTTTGTTGTTTTTTTTTTTTAAAGATAAGGCAAAAACAGTAAAAAAATACACTTAAAACAGCTTTAAATGACTACAAACAATAAGAAAACACTATTGCACTTTAGTGTGTAGCCTATTTAAACAAAAATGACTTTTTAAAAGTGCTGTCAGTCAAATAAGTACAATATGTGAAAAAAACAAGCTTTTAAATCACAACAAATGCTGTAAAATCGGTGTTTAGGCAGAAAACAGTTAAGTACAGCAAGAAAGTACAGAAAACTGATACTTAATCACTCCAAAGTCTCTCTTCTAAGCTAGATGGCTTGTATCAGTTTAAGGCTTTCTAGTGCTTCCCAATAGGTTAGTTACAAGAAAGATTGGAAACAAGTGCAGATGTGGTCTTTTAAACCAGAAAGTTGAAAGAGATGGGCAAACTGTCCAAATGGTCAATAAACTACAATTTCTGGGCCAAGAACCACTCCTCTTGTGGTAGACAGTAAACATGTTTGAAACTTGGGAGATTTTTAACTGTGATGTGGAAGCTACGAAGTGCATGCAGGTATTGTCATACAGACCGGGACACTAACTGAAAATACTGACATCCCCCTTGTACTCTGTATGCACACATTTGGCACATGCAATAACACCTGAAAGAGGAAAGCAGAACATCAAGATCAACATGCAGTTACTGGTGTTACACATGATACATACTGTCAACAGTACAAAATGCATTCTAAAACTTTAGTACATGGTATGCCTGCTGCCTGTCAACACTACTCAACAATGGTAATCTACAGTTGTCTTCCTAGTATGTTCAGCCTGTGCATCAGACCATATGACCATGTCCCTGCACCAATGGTATGGATGACAGGGATGCGGCACAGGCATCATGATATGCACAGGGTGATAATATTTGCCAGAGACCTGGGCTGCACCATTGGATGACATCATGTGTATGGGTTAAGGCCTTTCATCTCATTGGGCGTGTGTGAATGTTACGTGTGTGTGTTGAGGTGCCCTACATTTGTTTCTGGTGTGTGTTTGTATGTATGCACACTGGTCTGGCATGTGGCTGGCCTACACAGGGGTATTTTTGACAGCTGCAGACTGTGCAGGGCAGGTTGTACAGTTCCCGGTGTCCGGCCACGTGACCTGCACCTGGCCAGGGGTTGCACGGTCACTACCAGGCAGAGGTCCAGATTGGGTACTGTCTGATGACACATGTCTACCGGAACCGTGTTCCTGTTGGAACTGTCCAGGACCATGTGCACATGGCCTGCTGTGTCCTGGTGTAGACACCACACCACCAGCTGCACTGCTGCTGCCACTATGGGAGCGGGCATGTGAAGTAGCATGTTCACATACACCTTCAACAGTTGGTGTAGCTGGCCTATGTCCACGTGCCCAACTCCTTACTCACACCAGATGTTCTAGCACATACATTCCACGCTCAAGGATCAACATGCCATGTTCAAGGACTCCCACCATGTTACACAGTCGTCCATCCAAAACGTCTGCAAGCTGATGGTGAGCATTTGCAATTGCCTGGAAGTTGTCAGTTAAAGAATGGACAGCAGCCCTCAGAAGCCTCAGACCTTCATTGTTGTGCCGTTCAAAATATGCGTGTGCCTCCATTACAGCCTGAAACTTGCGTCTGGTGACACCAGCTGACGTGCTGTGTCTTGCAGGGGCATGTTGGTGAGAAGTGCCCCCTACAAGCAGCCCTGAGGACATACCTGTGTGGGACATCGCCAGTCAGTTGGCTGGGATCGTGGTGTGCAGACACACCTTCCATAGTCTCCACACTTTCCTGCTCCATGCTACCACCCGCCACCTGTCCTTCCACTATGGCCACTGGTGATGGAGTATGCGTGGGCATGACAACTGTGTGCAGGGATGAGGGGGATACAGGTGGAATGCCGACCAATGGCACAGATTCAGCCCCTGACAACCCTGCTTGTGCCTCAATCATACTTTCATCATCACTGCTGGAGTCTGTGAGGACACTAACAGCAGGTGGACTTTAGGAGGCCAACACACCTACATCAACATCTGTGAGGGGTAGACTAGAACTGTAGATTACCAGTTATACATCACAGTACAGACACACAGAGACAGACACATAGACAGGCACAGACAGACACATGATATGGCACACAGTGGCATGCAACATGCATGTGATATGGCAGAAGGCATTCACCTTAGACAATTATAGTGGTAGTTATCATACATCCCTGAGTTGCACACAACAGCATGCATGTGTTATGGCAGAAGGCATGCATCTTACACAATTATAGTAGTAGTTAGCATGCATCCCTGTGTTGCACAATTTGTGTTAGTAGGTTATCCCCCAAACCTGCAACACAATGCATGCACTATGCACCGTTGCACTGCACTGCCATGTTTTGTGCACCATACCTCACATCCTAACAGACCAGTGCTGACCTGGGTACATCTGCCAGTGATGCTTTGTGTTGGCCACTGTCCCGGTGTGTGAGGAGGACATGAGCAACAGGGTATGTTGAGTGAATACTATGTTTACCAGAGCCCTAGCTTGCATATCTCCCCATAAACAGTGCATGTCTGTTCAACATTATTCCTCTTACCCCTGAGCTGAGTCTACAGACAATGTGCATGTGGCTGTACACACATTTGACATGGCTGTCCCTACTTTGCAATGGTGCCACAGACCAGCACAGGTTAACAGTACACCGGCCTGATGTGTGGCATATGACCTTGCTAATCACATGCAGTATGACATGTCTTCTGCTGAAGTGATGACTGACATGCATACATGTTTAACACAATAGTGTCCTTTCCAATATACAGTGAGGTACTGGTGTTCCAATGCAGGGGTGTGTGATATTAGCTTGGGCCTTCAGCTGACGCAGTGTTGTCAGTCCACCCTGCAGATTTACAGTGACATACTGCACATTGAGCTGATGTGCATAGCCATTGCAGGGCATCATGTGGCTTCACTATTGCTATACAGTGTGTGTGTTACAGACAAAATTCATAGCCATGACTGTGTTCAGATACAATACATATCTGATGTGGAATGTGGCCCATGTCACTGAGGTGTATACACACTAAACCCTAATGTGGAATGTGTGACACAGGTCACTGAAGGGTATACAGATGACACCCCTGCACATCTGCAATCATATTGCGGATTCCTGGCAACTAAGCCCAGACTTGGGTAACTTTGCAGTACGCCATGTTCCACATGCCATCTGTGTACCTCAAACACATGAGGAGCACCCATGACAGTGATGTCTGACACCAGCAAGGTGAATGTATTGTAACTGTGGCCTGCTGTGGTTGTATGTGTATGTTGCGCAACACATGTATGTATTTGGATACTGTAAAGGTTAAAGCTTTCATGTCGTAATGCACTAAAACTGTTCAAGACATGTTTTGTGGTGCTTTGATGTCATGCCTACACAAGGTGTGTACAGCCCTGTATGATGTTTAGTGTGTCACATGTGCAGTATAATCATTACACAAAGGCCATAGTTGTATTGTGTCGAGCCAGTGTAACACATGGTGTACACACATGTACATCCCTTCTACTGCGTGTGTTGGTTCATGTCTCTGGCCATCCTCCATGGCCATGTGTAAACATGTTTTGTCCAATGGTTGTGATGGGCATCTATTTCATATGTCAGTGTTGCCCCATATGACATAAACCCGTAGATGTCATATGCTCCACTGAGGACAGGTTTATGCAGACAAAGGGTGGTCTGCTTGGGATGTGAGATATGTTTTGCAGGATAGTTAACCAGTGTTGCAGTCAGCCCACACAATGTCATGGACATGTCAGATAGCAGATGACATTGTGTGACATTCATAGCAAGGATATACTCCACAAGAGTGACTCCTGTTGGTTTGTCATAATCCAGCTCCAAAACGTAAAGAGTGTGTGCACACATATGCTCTCTGTATAGTACTGTTTGTATTCCCCACATGTGTGATGCTGATCTGTAGTACATGTCCCTACAGTGAACCACACCTCCACTATTGTGTTTACAGCTGTTCACACATCTGGCAATGACAGTTTGTAAGGTTTGGTGTAGGTTTTTCATAAAGCCTTTAAATATTCCACATGGGTAACCACTGTGATGCATTGCAGGTCTGACTGGTATATATTAACAGGATCCCCATACATTATGTGCACGTGTGTTAAATGGCCACATAGCAGATAGCATGCATCTAATATGATCTGTGCATTACCAAGCCTGATAAGTAAAACAAACTCACCAGCAACAGGCTGCTGCCATTGCAAAATGCCAACGGTACCTAAATACGAGTGTCAGAGCAGTATGATCATCATCCACACCTGTGTGATAGCTAAAGGGTGCAGTGTGCATGTTGGCACATAAGCCAGTACAGTAGACTATGCTATGCACTATGCACATCTGTGCATACATAGAGTAGCAAACTATAGTATGTGGCGTGTGTACATACATGCATTGCATATGATTTTAAGTGAAATATTGTACAGTAACACGTGTATCTATATTAAATGTACTTGTGTTATACGTGCAGTAGTGACTTACTGGCCAACTCCTGGCTCAGTGGTTGTGAGACACCCACCTCCAAAATACCAGCTGAAGCTTGTGGATGGAGTTCTGCAGGTGTCCCCAGGTCAGCCAGTGCTCCTCAGTACGTGTGAGTTGGGGCTGGGTGAGTGGCCCCCCATCTGTTGTAACGTGTTCCCTGGTGATTGCGTTTGCATGCTGTTTCGCCCATCTAATTAGTCAGTGTAGTGTTGGTGCACCTGCTGATAAGTGTGAATGTGGCCGCCAACATCATTTACCCTCCTGTGAAGTTCCTCCCACTGGGTATCCCAGTGCTGTGCATCCTGTGGCACATGTCTGAAAAGTGTCTCATGGTTGTCAAGGAGGTATGGAATGAGGACCTCATCCTCCATGTGGCTGTACGGTGGCAGCCTGGCACGTGGCATTCCTGGCAGACATTATGATGGTGTCACAGTAACTCATAGAGAAGTACAGATGTACAGCTGCACATACATGTGCATCACATTTATTATAATGACAAATATGGCTTTGCAAATCTGCATGACAATAACACCACTGACATGTTTAACTCACACACATTTGACACTTACTGGTGATTCCATGTTATCACCATATATGTGTGTGTCAAGTGATAACATTGCTCATACTCCATGTGGATGTTGTCTTGATGTGGGCATGTCTGTTTGCCTGTACTGGTGTCTTTACGTATTAGCACATGCCTGGATGTGTTGACATTAATGCAAGAGACCTTAATGCTGTGTATATGTCACATATATAGTCATGCACAGCCGTAAAGGACATGACCTGTGACCCTGCAGATTTGCTCACAGCAAGATGTACATGTATGTGTTTTGTCATATACATCTACATGACACTGTACAGCAGTATAGCATCCTGCCATGTATTACCTGTGTTGCACATGTGAAACACATGGGACAATGGCTAGCTTGATGGAATTTGCAGGATTGGATAGCAACTGTAGCATGTATGGTCATAGTGAACTAGTAGGCTATATGCCCTGAGCCATGTATGAGCAGAGGCTGAAAGGTTACCTAGCTGTAGCCAACAGACAGGTAACTTTGTGGCCAGTTCAAGCAGTGCCATAGAACTGATCCACAGGTTTACTGATATATTTGCCATGCAGTCATCACATCATGTCTCAAAGAGGGGCAATGTGCAGCTATGCTGGACAGGGATGCATAGTATGGCAGGAGTATGTAAAGTGTATGGGACAGGGATCTGTCAGGCATGTTATGATCCTTGTACTAGACAGGTGGATGTCCATGACGTATGTGTTTGTTTGAAATCAGGATGTGTAAGTGTAGCATGTCCAACATCTCTCGGTTGGACATGGCTTTATTCAGGGTAGGCATCATGCTACATGGTGGAGCTATGGTTTGGGAAGGCCGGTGTAGGCCATCTGAACATGGCCAATAACACTTAAAGGAAATATGTGAACTATTATGGATCAATTGAGTGCTGAGTATGAGTGAGCAATGATCTCTATATTCATGGATGGCACCCTGTCATGATTAAGGTTGCCACTTACGACTACCTGACTAGTGTGGTGATGTGACTATCAAAGGAATGACTGCTGTCCAGCTGGATCCCATACACACTCAGTTTCCATTATGTTGCCCGCTGCCTAGGTGGTAGTTCATGGGTACAGGGTTTTTAACATAGGGGATGACAGTGCAATACTTTGCAGTGAGATTGTGGCCATACGTCAGACACCACACATCCGACCCACAAAGACCCTTCCGTATGCTGCCCACAGCACTCATTGAGTCAACTATAGCTCCTAGTTCATAGTCATTTGCAAACTTCAATAGGCAGATGCCTTCTGTGTTAGTCTCTGTGGTATAGATTTCGATAACAAAGAGGGGGAGTACCAGGACTGAACCCTGTATTACTGTAGTTGGCACTGGTTTGCTGTGCGTGTTATTAGACACCTTCTGTAGTGTTGGTTCTGCCAGTGGTCCAGTTGCCAACCAGTTATGTGACATAGGTATATACACCTAGCTTACTGAGTGTAGCTGGAACCCAGTATGGGAGATGGTGTCCTAGGACCTGGCAAGGTCGAGATATGTTGTGTGAATCAACCTTACTGTCATCTACATCTGTACTCACTACATCAAATACGTTGATCAAGGTTCATGGCCTTACAGACCAGACTCAGCAGGGTAGTAGTGCACTATTTCCCATTATCAGTGGTGCCTCCCCCTTTGTGGGGTGTGATAACTGTTGCTGTGCACCATTCAGTGTGTACACAGCCTGACATGTAGCTATGATTGCACATGATGTGTAGGTGGATAGCTAATTGTTCTGACGTTTGTGTAAAACACACCCTGTGATGTTGACAGGTCCCATGCAAGCTGTATGTATGGCTTTAGAGAGTGCAGCTTGTACCTGCATAGTTGTTATTACAGGGACTCTGTAGTGTACATGAATATATAAATATATGTACCTGTTGGGGGGAGATGAGAGTGGGTTTAAGTTATCACAGACCCTATCTGGATGAACAAGTGCTATTTCTGTAGGCGCAGTATTTCTCATGCCATAGTGCTGTGAAGCAGGGCAGGTGTTGTCATTGCCATTATGATTCATGACACAGCTATAGAATTCTCTGTGGTTGGCCTCATAATATGTGGCTGATTAGTTTCACAGTGGCTTTGTGTGGTCTTATATGTTGTATTTAAATCTTACTGAGGTTGGCCAGGGATCACCTCCACTCATGTGTGTTCACTCTTGCAGCAGTTTCTACCTTCTATGGTACAGTTTATGGCAGGGTACCACCGATTTGCCTTTCTGTTTGTGTTTGATTGAATCTTGGTTCTGTTTCAATAGCACACTCACTGCACTAATGTGTGTGCTTAAAGTGCATTTGTGTAGGATTCAGCATTTGCACATGCATTGTCCATCTGCATGGGTGCCATGACATTCACCACTTCCGTCTTAAGAAGCATAACATTGGCTTTGAAGACTATGTGTAGCATACTGTTAGCCCTGTTTGTGTGACTATGGTGATCCAGGTCATTGTGGTGATGAAATCCAAAATGCATTGAGCACAGGCATTGGTACATGTGGAGGCTTCCCAGGTGATAGTGGGATAGTTGAGAATAGCCATTATTATGGTTTTCTGTCTCAAACCTATTATTCCCCATTACAGCACAATATGACGGTTGGGAATTCAGAGGCATGGTGGGTGATCTGTAGCAAGGTGCAAGTTGGCTTCCACTTTGGCACAAAGGTAGTTGCTCAGCATAATGCATCTGAAGTTATGCAAGTGCAACTAGCCTGGGGGTGTACATATCCTTCAGGAATATGGACATACCCATGGCCTGTGTGCTCCACTAAAGGAAAATGGCCAAGAGGTGAGGTATGTGTTATAACATGGTCAAGCAGGGGTGCTCTCTGGAGCCTTGAACCATATCACAGTCACTGCACAGATATGTTGTCCATATTAAGGATTGACGTACGTGTGTCCATATTGGGTTTACAAAATGTATAATTGAGTAGCTAGACACGCAGTATATTGCTTGGCTGTTCCTGTTACAGCAGTGGAATTGTCACTTGAACCTTGCATGATGAAGGCACTATTGGGGAAGCATGAGCCCTAGCCAGTATCCAGATTCCCAGGGGTGACAGGTGCAGGCCCTGTCTGGCAAAGCATCATGGTCTGTCAACCATAGTATCCCAGGCAGAGAGATACTGGATACCCTTTGGATTTCACCAGTATATTAGACAATTGGGGAATACAATCCTTTTGTCTCTGTACTGCAGTATCATTCTGGGCAATGGCAAACTGCTACCCAGACATTGGGACATACCTGCATGGACTACAAGACCTGACAGTTCCTACATGTGTGTTTCCATGCAGTCCAGGGTATGGCATCCCAGGTCCTGCACAACAGCATGGAATATGCCAGAGCCATGTGTACAGTTTGAAAGGTGGTCTGAGTGTATGGATATGTGGCTAATCAAGGCAGACAGGCAGCTGACAGTATGTTTGCCCTTGTATAGCTTGGTGTGTGACATAGTGCTGGACTTTGCATTCACATATGAGTACTGTTGGGCATGTTTCTGGCCACGTGTTCTGAGGAGTGGCACAGTTTTGCAACCTATGTCATACAGTTTGTGTACTTTGTTGTCTGTCTATTACAGCTTGGGAGGTCCCTTGCTTGGCAAGATACTTGGAAGCCTCTGTGAATGTGTGTGTGCTTTCTGGCGGTATGTGTGGGTGTCCTTACTGTGTTCTGGTAAGGGTATGTGTTGATTGTGGTGATGAGATGCATGTGTTAACCTACACCGCATGACTGTCCTGTCCAGTCCAGTCCAGTCATGGCTGTAGACTGGACTGCCTTCCAGCTTGCCTCTGTAGCTGCATCCCAGACAATGTGTGAGGTGTGGTGTTAGGTGGGTTTGGCAGTGTACATGGCATAGGGATTACATTACTCCAGGATGGCCCCATACACAAAGCTGACATTACTAAACACCAGTAGCTGACTAGTGGACATGCCTGTATAAGCATTCAGTACTACAAGTACCAAGTACTGTATTTAGTTTACTTATTGCTTATGAAGATGTTTTAGATGGTGATGCTCACAAGTACATATTTGAGTTATGGACGTGTAAACACTGGCTATTACAGAAACGTAGTAGCTAACTTTAGCGGCAATCCTCACCTGAGGAGCACATCACATCCTGATAGTTGATTACAGATGATGCAAGTGTCAACAGGTCTGTATCCTTTTCTGGGTATATACACACATATCCACCAGAACCATGAGGTCTGTTGGGCATGGACAGCCACTCCCCAAACAGAGTTAAGTATCAATAGACTCTACTGCTACTATCAACATAATCAGGATATAATCAGATAGTGTAAGCCGTCTCCTATGAAGCAGCTATTACACATGAGCAGCAGTCTCCTACATCCTACACTCCTACTGCAGATGTTACACTGGAGTTAAAGATGATATACAACTTGTTTCATTAGCAGTACTGTGCACAACCTTACATACAGTATTTGGAAGCAGCTGTTAGGTTGGCAGTGAGAGGTTAGGCTACACAAACATGAATGTTCAACCAGTGGGTCTCTACTCTCAATATCCACTCTATGTAGGTGTGCACATAGCCATTTGTCCCAGCACTGTAACAAGGGTCACAACACATTTGCATAACCTGTACACATGCACATCTGTTATTGCTTGCAAACGATACTAGAGAGGTGGATATTACATGTCTTATGTGCATGGATATACCTAGCTCTTCCAATTGTCTTTGCTATCATGCTGCTAAACTGTCAGACGAATACAATTAATATGTATCCTGTTAATGAGTATTGTAATTGCCAACAGACATAACTAATGTTTGCATAACATAACACAAATGCTATGTAAGATGGAATACAGATTGAGACCGTTCTGCCTAGGATACTGTACATTACACAGTTATTGGCACATTATCCCACAATGCAAATCATATTTGCGACGTAAGCCCACCTTTGACATGTTCATCTCACTAATATACCCATACATATGTCTACTGTTACAGTATATCAACATATACTATCCACTGTTATAGCACATACTTGTTGGACCAACCCTGACACAGACAGTGGCTGGAAAAGAATTAATGAATTCCAAGCCCAAATATATCATCCCTTGTGGTGTATGAGGAGTTTGCCTTGTGACCTACAGCAGTACACACACAGAATACTACAGGCATAACTACTGCTGAACAATACATTACTACAAGATAGCTATTTTCACTAAATGCATTGATTACACTGTAATTATTACAGAACAGGTACTACATACACAGACGTACTACAATGTATACATACCTTATTGGTAACTGGAGGTGTTATTGAGTGGTATTTTGTTTATTTTGGTCTTTGTTTTATTTCTTTTTGAGGTATTTTGTAATGTTCTGCAGGTATATACAGATGGTTTGAATGTGTGATGCCATCCTTTTATAGTTAGAGATCAGTACCATGTGCTGTCCTGATCACCAATTGGTGTTCCAAAGTAGTTAATTACATGCACATCAGCTGTGTAGCTACTCCATTAGCCAATACCATGGCAACAGTGGAGTATAATTGAGTACACCGATTGGGCGTTGTCCCTTTGCCTTACTTGTGAGGAAGGCAGCCTGGAAGTGTGGTCTGAAATCTATTGCAACAGCTGTATGGAGACAAACTCAACTATATTCTGTGTAATGTCTAGATGTTTTGGTCTGCATGTGAGTACTGCTGTTATATTTCTGAACATTGCTACTTGTGCAGGGTTTGTCTGTACCTAATACTTCTGCGTATGTTTCAGTCTGGCCAGGTTGTTTGACCAGCTCAAGACTGTATGGCTATGCATATAATGTTAGGGGGTTTACAATGTGCTCACCAGACATCTTTAGTTTGGTGTTAATGTGTATCATACTGTGCTGATAATCAGTAATTGGTAACACATCCTAGTTTAATTACATTTCAACCCTCTGAAACATGATTCATTCAGACAAACCCTGTCACATCAGCAGCTGTTCCATTGTATAACAGCAACTATTTCACATAGGGCCATGTTAGTGTGACTCTGTCCAGGTATGTCAATGTTTCAGCAGATGTTGTACAGTGGGTGAATAATTGGTAACGGTATGACAGTATGTATTGGTGTAATTAGTTTGGGTGTGGGAGAGATGTTGGTGGGTGTACATAGCAGATGCAGGTGTGTACACACTGCTTTTATACATATTCTATATGTGTGTGGGGGTTCTTTCCCTATGTGAGCACCTATCCCTTAGTGGACTAATACTATGGTAATTGCAGCCTGATTCATTAAGGCACTGTTAAATGCTTCCTGTATTGCATGCAGGTAATGTTAGTCCTTGAATCCTTTTGGCTATACATCGGATTGCAATAAAGGTTTGCTAAATAGAAGTTGTCTGTGTAGTTCTGTCATGGATATGTGCAGTCATTGTAGTTGTGTTGGTGACTAAGCCTATTTGGCTCATGTGCGTATGACATATTTGTAATAGTTTTTGTGTCTTTCGGCTTAGGGGTCGCCACAGCGGAACTCCAGTCCGCTAATGTTTGGTAGTGGATTTTTACATGCCAAGTTACCAGCCCTGATGCACAACCTTCAACGAAGCCACGCCCATTCACGCATGCCTCCACATAGAAGACACTCTAGCTGAGAATTGAAAACGTCTTGCTGTGAGGTGACAACGCTACTGCAGCACCACTGCCGCGGGTCTAGTGTATTGGCATATACTCTTCATATGTTATGTTCATATTGTTTGGGGGGCAGAATGTGTGATTGCTATGGCCCATGTTATGCTCAGATATGAACACTTCAGATGCTGTATACACATATTTATGTGTGTGTGTGTGTGTATATATATATATATATATATATATATATATATATATATATATACATATATATATATATATATATCTGTACATCTTCATGTACCGGTAATATATATTATTGCATACGTTTATATGTACCTCCATAGATGTGTAGATGTTGTTAACCTCCTTTCATTGGGTACATGGCAGTTTGTCCTATTTCCACACAATCTTCCCTTTTGTATTTTAACCTGTCTGAAAACACAACTGACATAGATACATCTCAGGTAGCTTAGTGGGTTCTAATCCTGGAAGTGGTTTTTATTTTATTTCACAGATCAGGCACTGCTAGGGAAAAGGTATTTAATGCACATTAAAGCAGTTGTAAGCTAGTTTGCCCGTGTACTGCTCGATGGTAAGCGAAGGTTACACCTGTGAAGCGCTTATCTGTTTAACCGTGTTTACGCGGTGCTTACCGTCACGTAAAACTGCGCAAACCCACTTAAAACTGCTTAAAAGTGCCTTAATAAACCTGCATCCAACGGCCCTTATTCTGACCCTCATAAAAACAAACAGCACTTGTGGGTTTAGAACCCGGGACCATGAACACCACAGCACCACAGTCACTGACATTATCACTAAGGCATCTGAGATATGTACAAGTGTTATGGGTTTTAGAATATACCTTTTACTGCAAGCATTTCTCACTACTGAAAACAAAACTGACAGTCAGTTGGTGTACATATGTATGATACATGTTAATGTTCATATGTTTGTGGAATTATGTGTTTTAATGTGACCTGACAGGGTGTAATAGGGATGCGCATGGTTCTGGTTTTGTGTCCTTTTTTTACTGTCTCCATACTCCATGTATACACCTCCAGTTCACTTATTGAACATCCAACCCAGGCTCTCCTTGATGCATAATTACATTACCCATCATTCCTCCCCACCCCAAAATCCACATACACAACAACCATCCCTTCCATGGTGAATTAAGTTAATATTAATTGTTATACCAGAGCTGCATGTGTTTTGTGTACACTTCAATTCCTTTGGATTGCTTCTGTGTCACAAAGTGTGTACATAGATGTTTATGTATATGGCTATAGATGTGTCTGTATATATATATATATATATATATATATATATATTTTATATATATATATATATATATATATATATATATATATATATATTCATTTCTATGTGCACACATCACTGACATGCATATATATTATATTTAGTATTAGTTTGTAACAGTTATACATATGTAGACTTGTATATGTTGATTCACAAACTACAGTACATTACAATGTACTGTACATATGTACACAAAGTGACTGTCCCATTTGTTGTCGGTACTGTGGAATGCCTGTAGTAAAAGGTGTATTCTAAAACCCATGAAACGTGTATAGATCAGATGGCTAAGTGGTAAGTCCAGTGACTATGGTGTGCATGGTCCAAGGTTCAAGACCTGCGATGGTTTAGCTTTTATTAGGCCAGAATATGGCTCTTTTAAGCAGTTGTAAGCATGTTTAAAATTGATTGTGCGACATTAAGGTGGCAGTTAAACACAGTTAAACGAAATTTAAAAGCATATAACCTGTGCTCGTAAACACGGTCACATCCACTAGCTACTCAGGATATATATACTTAAGTGTAGTAACATCTCACTATGTGTTTACATGACATTACAGTCTCTGTTGACTTTACTCTCGGGCACACATGGCTTTATATGGGTATTTCAAATGTTTATTAAACTGAAGATTACTACTTAAATATGCAAGCTGTGGTTAAGGCATACTTTGTAACATAAAAAACATCTCTGACTTTATTGGGATTAGATCTGCAAATGCACAGATACTATGCAAATGCTCTAACCATTACACTATTGACATTAATGTTGTATCTGATATTGTTAATCCTCATTCATTCCTTACACATGGGTTTTGGTTCCGACCTAGTAACCGAGCCGTCCATTTTCCAAGCTCGCATCAGTTTCAAACTCGAGCTAAACTCTTACCCACAATCCCCCTCTCCCTGTTACCACAGATTTCGTTTGACGCGTTGCCATTCGGTCATGTCAAGCTGCTTCTCTTGAGCTAAGTACAGTTATTTGTTGTTTAGTAGCCTTTCATTTTACTTTTCTGTCAGAAAAGTTTTTATTTCATTGTCTCTTACCTTATCGCATCTAGCTTACATAATTTCTTCAGGTTTTTCTGCTTTTTTCTCTACTTTTTTTACCGCAAGGTATTCTCTCTTTACCATCATTGGTAATCCTTCTCCTTTTTTCTCATACCTTCGGGTATTCTTTTGTACCATTGCTGGTACCCTTTTCTATTAATTTATTTGCTGTCATGGCAGATAAGATAGGTAGTCCGGGGTTTAAGCAGTGTTTTGATTGTGGACACAAACTACCTACTTCTGATGCACAGTCTTTGTGCATTTATTGTTTGGGGGTGTCCCACTTGTCTGTTGACCCGCCCTGTACTATCTGTGAAAACTTTTCAAATAGAACTTTGTTGGAAAGGAAAAATAAGCTGTTACTGAAGGGACTTCTTAAATCTCCCTTTTCAGAGGCTATTTTTGGGTCGGAGGCCTCAACCCCTCCTAGAGCCCATAAGAAAATCTTGGATGTTCCTACCAAGGCTAAATCTTTGCCTTCATCCCTGGCTGGGGACTCCCGCCAACCAAAACCTAAAAAGGCTAAAGTTTCGGCTCTGGAGCTCACTCAGCCCCAGTGCTTTCGGTGCCTAGACCTTCGGCTCCATTAGTGATCTCGGCTTTGTCTTCTCCTGCAGCCTTCACTATATTGGCACCAAGGGGCCCCTCGGTTCAGACTATTACCACTGTATCGGCACCGACCATTAGTCGGCGAAGACCTTGACCATGTCGGTTCCGACATCATCCTTGGAACCAATGCCTTTATTGTTGACTCCAGTTTTGTCGGTTCCAGCTTCGATACCCACAACCACTTTAGCACCTATCCCTGTGTTGGTGCAGACCATGACATCGGCACCGATGACTTCTTCGGTGCAGACACCCATAGTCCAGTCTCTCTCAGCACCATTGTCCTCGATGCAGACTGGTGAGATGGGCACCGAGTTTGCCTCTTCGGTGGACAGGCCTGTTTCTCCCTCAGTCACCGTGAGGTCCACTAGAAGCATTTCCGAACACGATGTGTTGCATCTTGTGGATCAGGTGCTCTTGGCTAGAGGTATCCCACCCCTCAGGATTATCCTTCCTTGGGAGGTGATCACCCGTCTCCAAAGACCCCTTCTTATTCTCCTCCGTCACTGCCTTTGAAGTCCATAGATATAGCACAGTCTCCCCATTCTGCGGTCCCCTTTATGGATCTCACTAAGGAACCGCAGTTGCCTTTATGGCAGGAAAGTTTTGCTATAACCCTGGATGTCAGTTGTGACATGCATAGTTTGCTGCTCCACAGCCATCCAGGGACTCCGGGTCGGCAGGCTGAGCTACTTAGGGGAGGGGTGACCCCTGTCCTAGACATTCAGTCCTCTTCAGGTGGACCGGCCTTCCAACTGATGGAGAAGGCTTTCGCTACTGCTGGCGATAATGGACTGTCTATACCTCCGCCCTCTTCTGGTACACTGGTTTCACAAGTTGCACCTAGCAGACACCAGGTGCAAGGGCCTCAGGACATATTCCCACAGGAATCCCCTTTTCCGCTGTCTCCTCCAGCTTCTCCCGCTGAGGAGGTCCACCGGAAAAGTTCATGTAAGAGGAAGCACATGGACTCCACAGAGGAGTCTTTCAATGAAGACACAGATTTTGATCGGGGGAAGGATCCCCCCCTGTCACCCTCTGAGGTATTCTTTGGTGATATCCTCGAAATCCTGAAACAGAGAGGTGACTGACAGTCCTCTAATCCAACCTCTGAGGAATCTGTGTTCCTGCAGGCCTTTTGCGCCCGGCCCCCTACCTCCAGGGTTACTCCTCCTGCCAATGAACTTATCCAGCTTATCATGCAGCGTGCTTGGAAGGCTCCTGATACCGTCGAAGCTATTCCCTGGAGGCCAGATAAGATTTTGTCCCCTCCTGCTTCAGATCCCCATTGGTCCAAAGGTCTTCCTGTGGATGCTTTGATGGTGGCAGCCTCAACAAAAAAGGATCTGGCAGAAGAAGAAAGCCAGACTGTCCATCCGCCTATCAAAGAGTCCCGGACCCTGGACAGGATAGGGAAACACACCTTCGCATCAGCGACCTTTACTATCAGGTCCTTGAATTATATGGCACACTTTACCAGGCTTTAAAGGGATCTGATTTCTGAGCTCTCTGAAACCTTGGCTGGTGCTGTGTCTGATGAGTTCCCTGACAAAGTGGCCTCTTAGCTGGCCTCCATTGAATCAATAACTAACTCCTCTATGCGACTGATATCTCACACATCAGAAGGAGCAGCTAGAGCAGCGGGTTCAGCTCTGGTCTTGAGAAGACACGCCTGCATGCGCTTGTGCAATTTCGCGGAACCCTTTAAGGCTTCCTTTCTTAACGCTCCCATTGAGGCCTCCTTGTTGTTTGGGCCCAAAGTTAAAAGCACACTGGCCAGATGTGAACAGGACGGTAAGACCCTTTCTGCCGTAGGTGTCCGTTATTCTTCCCCTCAACATGCTTTCTCCCGAAACCAAAAGAGTGGGAAGATATGGTTCAAGAAATCTCAGGGTCCTTTCCATGACACACAGGCCGAGTTCTCCCCTAGAGGCAGAGGGGGAAACTCACAGGGAAGATGCTCCTTTCGGGGCAGAGGGGGTCCATGTAACCAGGGTTCCAGGGATTCTTTCCCTGGTCAATCCTACCAGCGCTCTTGAAGAGCGGCCCATCTCCTTTCCTCTGGAGGTGGTTGGGGGACGTTTCTCCTTGTACCCTTCTGCCTGGCTAACCATCACCACCGATTCTTGGGTACAAAGGATTATAACCAGAGGTTATCATATCCTCTTCGATCTTTGTCCTGCCCCTTCAAAAAACCTTCCCAACGTTCCACCCAGTCAAAGGGAAGAAGCAGCACTAGAGATAGAAAAGCTGCTAAGAAAGAGAATCATCCAAATAGTCCCTCCAGACCAGATAGGATCCGGATTCTACTCAAGACTATTTTTGGTGCCAAAGAAAACCGGGGACTGGAGACAAATTTTGGATCTCAGTGTATTGAACAAGTTTGTGAGAGTACAAAAATTCCGGATGATCACAATACAGTCTATCCTCCTGCTTTTGGAAAAAGATGATTGGATGTGCTCGATAGATCTTCAAGATGTGTACTACCACATAAAAGTAGAAAGGCCATCAGGAAGATTTCTGCGCTTTCGTGCAGGAGACAGTCACTACCAGTTCAGAGTACTGCCCTTCGGACTCTCTACAGCCCCCAGAGTGTTCACAAAGTGCATGACAGTTGTCACAGCTCACTTGTGACTTCAAGGATTCCAGGTGTTTCCATACCTAGACGACTGGCTCATTTCTGCTCCCACCAGACATCTACTGGAAGAAGCCCTGGTATACTCTCTCCTCGCTGCTCAAAGGCTAGGCATAACCATAAACTGGCAAAAATCCACTCTCACCCCATCTCAGTCGACAGAATTCATAGGGGTTATCTTGGACACAAAGAACTGCAGAGCTGCTATTCCAGAGCACAGAATTTTAAGGATAAAGCAACAACTGATTCCAATCCTTTGAAGGGAAAACTCCACAGCTCACTCGGTTCTACAGCTGTTGGGTTCCATGGCAGCCTCCATCACCATTGTTCCCCTGGCCAGGTTTCACATGAGGCTTCTACAATGGCTACTGCTCACCCAATGGTATCCCTTTCAGCATCCTCTTTCAGCCATTATTCGAGTAACCCACAGGTGAAAACAGGATTTATATTGGTGGATGACACACAATCTGTCGCAGTGGTCTCGCCCCTTCTCCCCCCAGCAACCCAAGACCACAGTGACCACGGATGCCTCCCTGATGGGGTGGGGGGGCTATGTCAGGGGCAGACAGTCCAAGGCACTTGGTGTGAACTGGAGGCCCATCTGCTTATAAATGTTCTAGAGCTGAAGGTGGTGCTTCTGGCGTTGCAAGCATTCCATCCCCTGCTGTCGTCTGGGACAATTGCGATTCAATCAGACAACATGGCGGTGGTCTGGTACATCAACAAGCAAGGTGGAACCAAATCTTACCCCCTTTGTCGAGAGGCCATGAGGATATGGCAATGGGCAATGGCTACCAACCGTTTTCTTCTAGCAACGCACATTCCTGGGAGTTCCAACTTGATAGCAGACAGACTCAGCAGGTGCATTCTTCAACCTCACGAGTGGTCCCTGAATCCCTTGATAGTGGCGGAGATCTTCCACCGCTTGGGCCGTCCTTGCTGCGACCTCTTTGCATCCCCTACCAACTACAAATGCAACAACTACTTCGCCCTGATTCCCCCTCCAGGACAGTCACCCAGGGACGCTCTAGTCCACGATTGGCCCTCTGGTCTTCTTTACACATTTCCACCCTTTCCCCTCATTCCCCAGTTTCTGAAGAAAGCCCGTCGGTTGAAGAGCAAGGTAATCCTCATAGCACCATATTGGCCTCGACATATTTGGTTCCCCTTCCTTTGGCCGCACCTACTAGATTGACCATGGATTCTCCATCCAACCCCGGAGGTGATCTCACATCCACAGAACCTGATTCATCCCAGCTTGAACAGCCTGAAGCTCACGGCTTGGCTACTCCAATTCCCTTGATTGCCAGGCAGAATGATCTTTCTTTACCAGTACGTGATATTCTCATTGCATCTCATAAGTCTTCCACTAGAATTACTTATCTGAGCAAGTGGAAAAGATTTACCTGTTGGCTGAAAGATAAACAAGTAGACCACTTCTCAGCACCAGTGTAAATAATACTAGACTATCTGGCCGACCTTTTTCAATCGGGTGTATCGGCCTCTACCATTAGAGTTCATTTGGCTGCAATTTCTAATTTTCATGAGGGTGTCCAAGATTCCTCTCTTATGTCCCACAAATTGTGCAAGACCTTCATAAAAGGTGTGAACCATCTGAAGCCACCTTTTAGAGAACCTATTCAACCATGGGATTTATCATTAGTTCTACAAGCTCTGACAATGCCACCTTTCGAACCAGCCTCTTCTTGCAGCCTCAAGTATTTGTCATGGAAAACCTTGCTTTTGGTCGCCATTACTTCTGCCAGACGTATTTCTGAGCTTCAAGCTTTATGCATCAAGAGTCCAATCATTCAAACAGAGGAGAGTATTGCCTACATACCCTAGATATCCACAGGCAAATCCATTTTTACCTAAACAGGACTAGGCCCTTTTGTAAATCTGACCAGTTATTTTTGTCCTTTTCTGAACCTAGATTAGGATCTGCTGTTACTAAGGTCACATTAGCTGGATGGTTGAAGGACTGTGTGACCTTCATTTATACACAACGCAATATCTCGTTGCCTACTACCATGAAAGCTCATTCAACAAGGTTGGTGGCAACTTCTGCTGCCTTCCATGCCAGAGCTTCCTTACGTGACATCTGTGCAGCTGCAACTTGGGCTACGCTCATGTCTTCATCAATCATTACAAATTGGACTTGGCCTCCAGGGGAAGAGCATCTTTTGGTCCTACGGTGCTCAGGAATGTCCTTCCATGAGAGCCTCCCAGGAATAGAGGTAGCTGGGGACTCTGTCCCATGTGTAAGGAATGAACGAGGATTAACAATATCAGATAAAGAAGTTATATCTTACCATAACGTTCCATCTGTATTGTTGATCCTCGTTCAGTCATTATGACCTTCCCTCCTTCCCCCTCCTGTGGTTTCTAGTGGATCTCACCATCCGGTTCTCTTAGGTTATTTGATCAGAGGTAGCCTCTACCTTCTTTGACTTGCAAACTCAATCTGAGGTAACAGAGAGGGGGATTGTGGGTAAGAGTTTAGCTCGAGAGTTTGAAGCTGACACCAGCTTGGAAAATGGCCGTCTCGGTTCCGAGGTCGGAACCGATACCCATGCGTAATGACTGAACGAGGATCAACAATACAGATGGAACATTATGGTAAGACATAATTTCTTTTTCTGCCTATTTTACTATTTAGATGATTTCTATGTGTAAGCTGGGCTAAGCAAAAGGCAGTGGCATGCAAACCCACTGAGCTTCACGTACTCTTGTAATAATAACTTAAGAAATGAAAGGGGAGGATATAAAATAAAATTCCTAACTACATTAGGCATAGCCCCTCACTGACACTCCTCAAGAGAAACCTTTTAGAGTGGATGGGGAACAGTAGATACACCCCAGGAATCCCACCATTGGCTCTGCTCGACAGAGGGACAGTTAATTAATCAATGGGGTGGCAAAAGCTGACACATTCTGGCTAGGCGTATGAATGCCCTCAGGCAGTTAGCCTGGTACCTACCTATGAACCTATACATACAGTAGCAGTACATGCTGATAGCTGGATTTATTGTTCAGGTATTGACTTACCTCGTGCCAATAGCAGTTGTGTGTGCAATAGTTGCAGGCTGCCTATGTTGGATGCACGCAGTAGACTGTCTATACATGTCAATTTACAGGTAGTGTTGTGTGTGTATGTATGCCATCCATTTTTACTGTGTGTGCAGGTGGAGAAAGGTGTCAGTCCCTAGGTGCCTACACTGTCAGTGTGTGTGCTATACGTTCCTTCTTTGCCAAGGCATGGGCATACTGGGCATGCGTCCATCTGCCTACAGGGGCTGGTTCAGGAGGCTTGTGGTCTGAGTCCTTCTGTGCCTGTGGGGCCCTTGGCAATGGTGGTGGGCTGTGAGGGCCTTCACCATTCTGTACCTGCTGCAGCTGTTTCCGCAGGATCATATTGTGTAGCATGGCACATACTATGAAGATGTGGCCACATGTGGCTGGAAAGTACTGCAAGGCTCCACTGGATATGTCCAAGCAACGGAACCGTGATTTGAGCATCCTAAATGCACGCTCTATGATGATTCCGGTTTGTGCGTGTGCCTCATTATGGTATTTTTGCATGGGTGTATGTGCATTTCTGATGGGTGTCATAATCCACAGTTCCAGTGCATACCCAGCATCCCCCACCAGATAGCCATATTGGATGTCCCCCCTGGCAAATGCCTGATACAGCTGTGAGGCATGCCAGATGTGGGAGTCGTGATAGCTTTCAGGGCTGCCAGCACACACATTCATAATAATGCCCTGGGCATTGCACATGACCTGGCTGTTGATGAAGGGGTATCCCTTGCGGTTTATGTAGCGCCTACCCTGCTCACCGGGTGGTGACTTGATGTGTATGTGCGTGCAGTCTGTTGAACCCAGTACCTCCAGATATTCTGCCACACGGTGGAAGAGATGCATATTGCTGGCCAACTCCTCCTGCATTCGGGGGAAGTATATGTGCTCACTGGCATGTGGTAACATGGCATCCAGGAAATGGTGGCGTACCCTGGATGCTGATGCCTGTGAGATACCCAGGATATCCCTATTTGGCCTTTGAAAGGTACCTGTGGTAGTATTCTCAGACTTACACATACCTTGGTATCCACTGGGATGGGTTCCCCTCTGTTTGTTCTGGCTCTGAGGCGTGGCCGGCACAGCTCCACAAGTTGCTGTAGGGTGTCCCTGTCCACCCTGTAACGCACTACTATCTCCAAATCATGTAGCCCCTTGTAGGTTACTATGGGTCTGAACACCCTTCTCCTCCTTTGGTGCCTGCGGTGGTTGTCAGCATCATCCTCCTCACCACCTTCAGTCTCCGTCACATGCTGGTGGATCAAAGCAATAGCAGCCCTAAACATGTACATATTAAAACTTCACCGTTTGTATACACCAGTGGTGCAGTGTGTATGGGAAAACACAAGTGTGTGTGAGGTGCTTTCACACTTTATACTATTGTGCTATAGATGCTGCTGATGTAATTGGCTGTGTGTGAGCAGTTCCAGCTGCAAGGTATCTTACTTCTGGGTTTTACATTGATTACTGCAAGTGTGGGGGCTGTAGTGTGGAGTTGTGCTTGCCTGGCTTGATTCATCTGTTGCCCTTTAATTCCCTTTTAAACCTAGATCCCCTCCCATTGTCAGGCATGCATCCACCTGCCAGCTTTATTGTCTTGTACTTTCCCTACCCAGTCGTGTGTTGCAAAGTGTATCTAGCTGATATGAAGCAATTCTACTTTGTTCTGCTGTGACACTTTACTGTTTTCTTTGCAGTATAGCCCCTTCCCTTTCCTGTTCTGCAGGTAGCTGCTAGCAGCCTTGTTATCTGTTGTCAGTGGCCCACTGTAGGTTCCTAGGTGTTAATTGCTCATTTGTATTCCAATTTCCCTGCTGCTGCTTTTCCTTATTTTTTCATATATCCTTCCTCTTCCAGCTCTGGTGCGCGCCACGCATACCCGTTTACCGGGTTTAAGCGCGTTTTAATCTCTGTTCACATGCATACTCGGTTACCTTGTGTGCTCTCAGCTAGCCAAAGCTAAAGCCAGTTAAACACACTTTCCTTTAGCTTTGCTTAGCTATGGGCAAACCGGATTGGCATCGCTCCAGTGTGCTTACAGCAAAGGTGACACACCCCTCTATTGTTGTCATCTTTATCTCATGGGCACACCTTGGTGTTATAACACTACGCCGTGAGGTGCATCCTTACACCAGCGGGGAATCTGTGATTCAGTATAACTCCTCTCATTTGCTTTAGATTGCCTACTAATTCCTAGAAACCACACATAACACTAACACAGCCCCTTAGCAACCCTTGCGCTACGGTGTGGTGTAACATGCCTGCCATTGACTATTATGGGGAAATCATGCTATGTGTTACATTGCAGTTTTATTTTCTTTTTTTCTATTTTTCTTACGATTCCGTTTGCGTGCTGCTGCACTACGATTTAAACTTCGCAATAGCGCGAGAACAAATAATAATGTTAATTTTACATTTTGTACATGTTTTTTTATGTCATTGGCTATATATTTAGCCATTGGCATATATTAACAATATAATACATGTGTTTGGCTGGCTGGCATGGCTCCGATTTTATGTTTGCAGTAATGTAAACCGTTTTTTACTGTTTACATTTCTGCATACTTACACTACGCCTGCACCACTTCCTGGATCGCTAGCTACCCTCATTTGCATGCTACATTGCTGCAAATGGGGTGATTAGCATACAGGAGCTGAGAGCTGTGGCAGCGTAGCGTACACAGGTAGTGCACATGAAAACAGCTCGTACCTGCATCACTCGGTGACCGTATTTGGTGTTGGAACACCGACGCTACTCCTGCACCTGGCGCAAGCTTCGTGAATCCCAGGGTAAGTTTCTTTATGTTTATTTAACAAATCTGATTCTTCACGACAAAGTCTCCAAAGATGTAAAAATTCCCATAAGGTAACAAAGAAATTAAATGAGGGAGATGACGGCTATTTCCATGTAAATATTGCTCACTTTCATTACAATTTCTACATATACTTGTTTTAATTTTATCATTGTACATACCTGTCAGCCGAATATCCAAAAATCAAACTTGTTGGCCTTTTTGTAGGCCATCAAACTTAAAACCAAATTGATTATTTTGTAATTCATTAACAAAAACATTTACTTGATCATTACCTCCCTTATAAATAAATATAAAATTATCTATGTCTCTGAAATAATTAATGACATGTTTGTTCATAAAATTATGTCCATATAAATATTCTATTTCAAATAAACCCATAACTAAATTCACATACATGGGTGCAAAAGGAACACCTATGGCAGTACCTTGAATTTGATGATAAACTTCATTGTTAATAAAAAAAACATATTAGTAAGACAAAAATACACTAACACAATTATATAATTAGAAACGGGACTATTACCTAAAAATAATTTACAGCTTCTATACAATGTACACATTTAATATTAGCATATAAAATTTTAACATCCAAAGCTAACCAGTGCATTTCTTCAGTCCAACTTAGATTTTTTTTTACCAAGTTGAGTAGGTTATCTTTAATATACGAAGGTAATTTTATGACTAAAAAACAAAGATCTTCATGTAAAAACAAACCTATATTACATAAAAAACATTAGCTGCCGCTGTGATAGGCCATTCAGGTGGATCCCTTAACTTTTTTTTTTGTATTTTGGGAAGACAGTAAAAAGTTGGTAAGCTGCATTTTTGTGCACTAAATTTTTTATCAATATAATTCTTTATTTAATATCTAAATATTTTTCAACTGCTAGCTCATATGTATTTTTTGTAATTTTTACGTATGTATTTTTAGCTTCCAAATGTGTAATGACAATATTGCTGCCCTTATCTGCCAGTTTAATAATCAAATGTCTATTGTTGCTTAAATCTTCTACTGCAATCCGTTCAGCCTTGGTCAGAATTATAACATTGCAATGTGAAATTGTTTAATCTCGCCGTTTGTTCTTACACACGGGTTCGGAGACGATCCTCGGCTCCGAGTCGGCCACATCACCAGCTCAACATCTTCGAGAAAGCTTGAGTCACAGTTCTATCCCATGTTCATCCTGTGCAAACCCTCAGATCTAGTTTGCCACTTGCAGCAGATCGCATCGTGAGAGGCTCGGGCCAGTATTTTGTCATTCTTTATACTATCCTTTTTGAAGTTGTAGTTGTTAAAAGTAGTTAAAAGTAGTTAAAAAGTAGTTTATTAGTGTGATAGTTTATTAGAGAGTGTATTTTTCAATAGTTAAAGTAGTTTTAAATAGTTTAGTATTTTTTTACCTTAGTCAAGGCCTTGTTGTAATTCTGTCAGGAGACAGTAGGGTTTAAATTGTTAATTTCTGCCTTAACTTATTCTTCTCTTTTTATATATATTTAGAGATAAGAATTATTCATACTTTTAGAAGTGTTATAGTGTGTTATTATATTCATATACATATATACATATAAGTGTGTTGTTACTAATTTGTTTACTAGGTATTAGGTAGTATGTCTGAAAAAGCCAAGTCACGCTTTAAAAGGTGTCAGTGTGGACAAAAGATGTCCATTACTGATAACCATTCTTCCTGCGTCTACTGCCTTGGCCCTCTCCACTTGCAGGAAGACTGTTCCATCTGCCATTCCTTCAATGGGAGGGTCATGCTAGAAAGGCGCAGGAAGTTGGTGGACAGAGGGTTTTTAAAACCCGATTTTCAGGAGGCCCTGGATAAGACTGAACAAGTGTCCAAGTCTTCGAAGGGGTCCAAGTCTTCAAGAGTGCCGGAGCCTAAGTCCTCAGCTCCGAGCACCTCTTTTCAGATTCGGACACCAGCTCCAAAGACCTTGGGGTCGGGCGTCAAATGCTTATCTCTGATCGAGACTCAGGTATTGGAGCCGGTATTGGAGGTACCACCGCCTTGAATCCTTCGCTCGGTGATGGCTTCGGCCCCTACGACCCGTTCTTCGAGGCCGCTTTCTGACTCCGACGTGGACCGAGTGGTGCAGAAGCTAATGGAGAACTCGGCTCTGTCCAAATTAATCGAAGTTTCATCCCAATTGGTTTCGAAACTCGAGGCTCTTCCCGCCCCCGAGGCAAATCCTCCTCCGAGATCTGTCGAGTCATCGGAGCCAGGAATCGAAGAGCCGATGATTGTAGAGCCCTCAGTGCCGAAGCCTCCAGTAGCGCTGTCAGCACCGTTGACCTCGACACTTTCGGAACCAGCCGGGGGGTCTCGGAGCCGACGATCTTTCCTAGGTTCCGGGGCGGACAGTCGAACTGAACTTTCGGTTCCGACTCTCCCCCTCGGGGCCTCGGCTCAGATCAGCACGGATCCGTCCTCAGGGTCGGAGCCCATGGTCCCGGTTCTGGGGAAACTACCGGCTTCTTCGGAACCGATGGGATCCTCGGGCCGAGGCACCAGTGCCTTCGACATCATGAGGAAGGTATTGTCTGAACAGACACGTACGTCATCTGCATCTTCTTCTCCTGCCCCAAAGGGTCCACGTTCTGCTTCTGTACCTTCAGTTCCTACCAAGCGTCGAGACCCAATGCCTCAGCCAGCCCCAGAGGGCACCCCTGGTTCCTCGGATGCCTCCCCAGAAGCCCCCTCTGAGAATGTACCGAGGAAAAGATTGTGCAAGAGGAGGCACATTGATTCCCCACAGGAATCTCTGACATCTGATACCGATTTGGATGAAGCAGAAGGGTCCCCACGGTCCCCCTATGAAGATGTCTCTTTTGCTGACATTTTGGAAATCTTGAAACAGAGGGGAGACTGGCAGACCCTTGCCCCTTCTGTAGACAAATCGGTATTGCTGAAGGCATTTGATCTTGAAACAGAGGGGAGACTGGCAGACCCTTGCCCCTTCTGTAGACGAATCGGTATTGCTGAAGGCATTTGAGGCTCAACCTTCTACCTCCTGGGTGACCCCTCCCTTTGACGAATTCATGGGGCTGATAGCGCGAAGGGCATGGGAGACACCGGATACAGTGGAACCGGTCCCCCGCAGACCCAACAAGTATATCACGGCCCCACAAGTATATCACGCATTCGAAACTCTCCTTAGCATGGAGAACATCGATATCTGTGCAGTAACAGAAACCTGGTTCAGGGCTCCCAAGAGCACCCCAGCACTACCAGGTTATACCTCATACCATGCTTTTCGGCCCCAAAACTTGGACCGAACCACAAAAGGAGGGGGAGTATCGATATTCATCAAAGATACCCACACCTCCAGGTTGGTGGCAAAGCACGAAGCATCAGAGACTATCCATGTGCAACTAACAGTGGGTAAAACTGCCTTCCAGTTTATAGCCTGCTACAGACCACCCTCCCAAACCCAGGAACCCCACTCGGCCTTCCTGAGAACACTGGAAAATATGAAGGTCTCTCCGAACACCATTATATTGGGCGACTTCAACTACCCAAACATAGATTGGGAGCATTACTCTAGCTCCAACACCCTTGCCCAAAGGTTCCTAGAATACATAAACTCAAATGCTATGGAACAACTTGTTACCACTCCCACAAGAGGGGAAAACATACTGGACCTGATCATCACCAACATGGGGACTCTATGCTCCAGACCAGAAGTGTATCCCTCACTGGTAAGATCAGACCATAAACTGATCTCACTGGATATTCACATCCCGACCCCACCCCCGCCCAGAAAACCACAGTGAAAAACTTCTCTAAAGCAAATTTCACACTCCTCAAAACCGAGGTGGAATCCTTCAAAGCCCCCGGGCCTGTGGAAAATACGGCCCAGACCGCAGAATCCTTTATAAATGCATTCTATGAACACCTTCAGGACTGCATGGATCATGCAATCCCAAATAAAACCAAGACCCAATCCTCCAAAGTCAGACGACCTGTCTGGTGGACCCCAGCCATAAACAAACTATACAATAGAAGGAGGAAGCTACTACACGATAGAGCAAAATCCCAAAAAGGGAAGGCATCTCTGATCAGTATTAGCAAAAAACTAAGGGCACTCATAAAATCGTCAAAGGCCAGCTTCGAGAGAAAAATTGCACAGGACACTAAGGATAATCACAAGGCTTTCTTTAGTTATGTTAGGAACCTGAGTGGGAATTCCCAGATATGCTCAGAATTAGTCCAGAATGACAAAAAATACACTGATCCCACAGACATTGCCAACATCCTAGCTGACAGGTTCAGCGCAACCCCCCCCCTCCCCACCAAAAGGGCAAATATCTATCCCAGCAGAGTGCTGCCCCCCTGACATCTCAGATGCTCAGGTGGGAGCCGCCCTCTCCAAAGCAAAAAACACAGCATCAATGGGACCAGACGGTGTCCCAGGCTGCGTCCTACATGAACTCCAAGAAGAGCTAAACCCAAACATAAAACTACTGTTCAATCTCAGCCTTACTACAGGATATGTACCCAAAGAGTGGCGTACAGCAACAGTGGTCCCTCTCCACAAAGGTGGTGCCTCAATGGACCCTGGAAACTATCGCCCCATAAGCCTGACTAGCTTGGTCTGCAAAGCTATGGAAAGGATCATCATGGACCTCATAAATAAAGATATTGGGGACCTACAGACACTGGATCCTACCCAGTTTGGCTTTGTTAAGGGCAGATCCAGCCTCTTAAACCTGGTTGACTTCTTTGAAACCGTCACCAAGGCCATTGACGAAGGGAAGGTGGTCCACACAGCCTATCTGGACCTCGCAAAAGCCTTCGATACAATACCCCACTCGGGCATTATAGATAAGCTCCCCAGCTTAAATATAAACCCCTATGTCACTAGATGGGTTGCAAACTGGCTCAAGGACAGAACCCACATGGTTAGAATTGCTGGAGCCATGTCAGACTCCAAACCAGTTACAAGTGGCGTCCCACAAGGCTCAGTCCTGGGACCTCTCTTGTTTGGTATATATTTGTCGGAGGTACAGGCCAACACGGAAGGACTGTGGCTGACCAAGTTCGCAGATGACTGCAAACTGGGCGCCATAATCGACTCTCCAGCCGACACAAGCATCCTCCAAAAGGGCCTCATAGAAACAGACAACTGGTGCCAGAGCCAAACGCCAAAAAGTATATAGTCATCCCCTTTGGCAAAAACAAAGTGCCCACAAATTACCACATAGGTGGTAATCCATTAAGTACAGAAGAAGTAATTAGGGACCTGGGGACCCAAGTTGATAATCTATCATTTGACAACCACGTGGCCAAAGTGGTTAGAAAAACATTTTATATAGCCCACCTAATCATGAAGGGATTCACATCTAGATTAGGGGAGGTCATTGTGCCTCTTTACTTATCCCTCATCAGGCCCATAATTGAGTACAATGCCCCTTTTGGGATGTACCTTACCAAACACCTGCAGCAACTGGAAAGACCCCAAAAGTACCTCACCAAGAGGATCAAAGGGCTCAAACAGATGCCATATGCTGCCCGGTTAAAGAAACTCCAGCTCTACTCAGTGGCATACCGCCTGCTCAGAGGTGACCTGTGCCTGACGTATAAGGCCATGTCCAACCCGGAATTAAGGGACATGCTGCACCTCAAAAATCCAAATCCCATCGAGCTACACTCGAGACTTGAACCACAGCACTGAAATAAATAGGACATGCTGGAGGGACAGATTCATAACCCAGAGGCTCCCTTCACTCTGGAATAAAATCCCAGTCCAGGTTAGGCAGAGTCCCTCATTGACTCTTTTCAAGAGGAATCTTGATGAGTGGATGGGAGATCGTAGGTTTACCCCGGGTATCACTTCTGTGTCACTGTTAGACAGAGGTACAGTATACTAACCTCAAAAAAGGGCATAGCAAAATTAATTTAAAATGGGTGGCGAAAGCCAAACATACTCTGGCTAGGCTTATAAATGCCCTAGGGCAGATAGCCTAGTATGAACCTATGAACCTAAGACAAAGGCTTTCTGACTAAAAGAGTGCCAGTGGATACTATGGTGGTGGCGGCAGCCACTAAGAAGGAAATGTCTGAATCATCTTCCTCTGTTCATCCTCCTAATAAGGATTCTAGGACAATGGACAGATATGGGAAATGCGTGTTTAGTTCTGTGACTTTTTCCATGCGATCGCTGAACTACCTTACGCATTTCATGCGTCTACAGAGAGATCTCCTCAAGGAACTGGGAGATACTCTCCAGGGCAATACAGATGCTGCTGTCTCCGAGAAAGTGACAGCACACCTTAACACCCTCAACTCCATAGTTAACTCATCCATGAGGCTCATTTCATATGTAGCCGAAGGTTCGAGTACGGCGGCAGCCTCAGCAATTGCTCTGTGGAGACAATCCTGGCTGCGCCTATGCTCTTTTGCGGAAGCCTTCAAGTCTTCCTTTGCTAACGCACCTTTTGATGGTGCCTCACTGTTTGGTCCCAAAGTAAAGGAGACTCTCACTAGGTGCGAGCAAGAAGGGAAGACCCTGTCTGCCGTAGGGGTCCGTTTTTCCGCCCCATCTAGACCATACTCCAAAGGGCAAAGAGGCAGAAAAATGTGGTTCCCAAAGACTCAGGGATCCTTTCAGCCCACACACAGTGATGCCCCCTCCAGAGGCAGAGGAGGGGGAAGAAATGGAAGACGCCGTCCAGGTGGCAGAGGGGGTCCGCAGAATCAGGGCAACAGAGATACGTTCTCTGGGAAGCCCTTTCAGCACTCCTGAGTGCATGCCCAGCTGTCCTACTCTGGAGGTAGTTCGGGGGTCGTTTGGCTTTATACCCAGTGGCCTGGCTAAATCTTACATCGGATTCCTGAGTAAAAAGCATAGTTACCAGAGGCTACACTATTCCATTTATAAAAATTCCACCTGCCTCCAAAAAACTCCCAGATATTCCACCCAGTCTGCGAGACCAGGCAGCCGTAGAAATAAAAAGGCTGCTCGAAAACAGAGTCATCCAACCAGTCCCGGTGGACCAGAAAGGATCTGGAACTTACTCAAGGTTCTTTTTAGTTCCAAAGAAAACAGGGGACTGGAGGCCAATTTTGGACCTCAGCAGACACAACACTTTCGTAAAAAAGGAAAAGTTCCGGATGGTCACGCTACAGTCGATCCTTCCTTTCCTACAGGACGGCGACTGGATGTGCTCTAAAGATCTCAAAGACGCATACTACCATATCAAGATGGCCAGAGCGTCCAGAGATCACCTGCACTTCCGGCTGGGAGCCAGTCACTTCCAGTTTCGTGCTCTGCCCTTTGGCCTCACCTCAGCCCCCCAGGGTGTTCACCAAATGCATGGCAGTAGTAGCGTCTCACCTGAGGCAAATGGGATTCTGAGTGTTTCCTTACCTAGACGACTGGCTCCTGTCCGCCACCACTGAGTATCATCTTCTGCAAGCCAGGGATTACACCATCAACCTTTGCTCCTCTCTGGGCATAACATTCAATTTTGGAAAATCTGTCTTATCGCCCTCACAGCGTATCTCATTTATAGGGGCAGAGTTAGACACTTCCCTGGCTCGAATCAATCTCCCCCCACTAAGAGTATCAGCCCTCAGAAATCAAATTTCTATCCTTCTTCAGAGCAAGAGAGTCCCTGCTCAACAAATCTTGAGAGTACTAGGAATGATGGCAGCCGCTCTTATAGTAGTTCCCCCTAGGCAGGATGCATATGAGGATCCTTCAACGGATGCTATTCGCTCAGTGGTCATACCTACAGCTTCCACTATCTCACGAGATCTTAATCACGAACTCCTGTAAACGGGATCTCCTATGGTGGATGCACAGTCAGGACCTAACAGTAGGCCGACCATTTGTGTTGCCCAGTCCTATAGCTACTTTAACCACGGACGCTTCCCTGATAGGTTGGGGGGGGACTTTTTCAGGGAAGAACAGTCCAAGGTCAATAGTCCAACTTGGAGTACAACCTGCACATCAATGTCCTAGAGCTGAGGGCAGTGTTTCTTGCATTGCAACACTTTCACAAGTCCTTACCTCTGGGAACAGTGACAGTTCAGACGGACAACATGTCAGTAGTCTGGTACATAAACAAACAAGGAGGAACCAGGTCTTATCCATTGTGCAGAGAGGCCCTCAGGATTTGGTAATGGGCTGTGTCTATCGGACGCTTTCTCATAGCAACGCACATCCCGGGGACATCCAACGTCATTGCAGACAGGTTGAGCAGAGCCATCCTGTTGCCCCACGAGTGGTCCCTAAAATCTCAAGTCGCGGAAAAGATTTTCCGCAGATGGGGCCAGCCTTGCTGCGACCTATTTGCATCCCCATTGAATGCCAAATGCAGAAGCTACTTTGCCCTACTACCCCCTCCAGGGGGTGCCCCCAGGGGCGTAGTTGTGCACGATTGGCCCCCGGGTCTCCTTTATGCTTTTCCCCCTGTTCCGCTAATTCCCAAATTCCTGCAGAAAGCCAAACATCTGGAAAGGACCATAATTCTGATAGCCCCATTCTGGCCTCAACAAATCTGGTTCCCCTTCCTTCAAACTCATCAGGTGGAGGAACCGTGGATTCTGGACCCAGTGCCCAGATCTGTTGATGCACTCGTCGGGAGTTCCTCACACATCTCTCAAGTCCCTTAAACTGACAGCTTAGCTGCTCCGCTTCCCATCTTAGCCAGGTCAGATTTATTGTTCCCTGCAGTACAACACATAATTGTATCTTCCCACAAGCCATCCACAAGGAAGCTATACAACAGCAAATGGAAACGTTTTGCGTACTGGGCCTCGCAGCAGGGTATAGATCTCTCAGGGGCTCCAGTACACAAGATATTAGAGTTTCTTTCGACACTTTTTCATGAAGGAGCATCGACTTCCACGATAAGGGTACAACTTACAGCTATATCTAATTTTCCTCCGCCCGGAGGGTTTCAGAGTTGCAAGCATTATCTGTCCGGCCCCCATATATGATATTTCATCCAGATAGGGTAACATTGCGCACCAATCCATCCTTCCTTCCAAAGTTTGTTCGGTCCAAAATATTAATCAATCGATTGAACTACCCACCTTCTTCAAAAATCACTCCAGTAAGTTGGAATACATGCTGCACAAATTAGACGTCCACAGGCAGCTGAGATTTTACTTAGACAGGACGATGGAATACAGAAAGTCAAACCAACTGTTTGTATCATATGCTGACCAAAGGAAGGGAAAGGCGGTAACAAAAGTTACTTTATCCAAATGGCTCTCAGACTGTATAAATTTTGTATATTCAGAATCAAAGCAGCAACTCCCCTTTAATCCCAAGGCTCATTCTACGAGGGCGATTGTTACTTCTTTAGCCCATACTGCCCGCTTGCCATTAGATACCATTTGTGCGGCGGCAACTTGGGCGAAACCACATACTTTAATCGCTCACTACAAATTAGATAAAAACTCCAGAGACAGGGAGACGTTTGGTTCCACTGTTCTCAGGAATGTTATCCCGTGAGCCACCCAGGATAAAGGAGCTAGGGACACTACCCGTGTGTAAGAACAAACGGCGAGATCGAACAATTTCACATAAAGAAGTTACGTTCTTACCATAATGTTCCATGTGAATTGTTCATCTCGCCTTTGTTCTTACATTCCCCCCCTCCATCCCCGTCCTGCATTCGCGAAAAATGGGTAAGACTGCATTCGGGTTCAGTCTTCTCTAGATATTGTTATTCTTGAGCTTCCTAGTGTACATCAGGGATGGCATCTTTTTTCTTCTATTGATGACAAAGTATCAGACAGTGTGGTTGCGTTTTTTCTATGCGCTTAGGGAGCAGTAACTAGTGGGATTCTTCTGGTGTTAGCAAACTAGATCTGAGGATTAGCACAGGAGGATCATGGGATAGAACTGTGCCTCGAGCTTTCTCGAAGATGCTGAGCTGGTGATGTGGCCAACTCAGAGCCGAGGATCGGCTCCGAACCCATGTGTAAGAACAAAGGCGAGATGAACAATTCACATGGAACGTTATGGTAAGAACATAACTTCTTTTTTTTTACCACAAAGTCATTAAATACTACTACAACAGCAAAATTAAGCATAGCAGAAAAATGTTTAACATTTTCATTGATAAATGTTGGAATAAGAAAACTTTTACTTTTAACCTATGAGGTATTCAGTAGGCAATAGGCATCCATTTCATCTGTCTTAGAAGTACAAGAATAAAAACTTTCATCTACATCACCAGAATCATTAAATTTATCTTCACTATTAAGTAATTTCAAACATTTAACATTCAATCTGAAGTTGTTAATCTTCTTCCTATTCATCACTGATGGGTTCGGTTCCGAGCCCTCAGAACCAAGTCGGCCTAATACCAAGCTCGCATATACCAAAAACTCTCGAGCTAAGCTGCTACCCACAATGCCCTTCTCCCAGTTATCCCAGATCTCGTTTGCCGCACAGCCATATAGCAGCGTTTCACCGAGCTCGCCAGCTAAGTGTTGCATTTTTCAAGATTTTCAAGATTTTATGTTTTTTCTCTCAAAAGTTCTTTTATACCTACTTGTCTTAACAGCCCTACCCATGGGTAAGAGTTTAGCTCAAGAGTTTGAAGCTGACGCGAGCTTGGAAAATGGCCGGCACGGTTCCAAGTTCGGAATCGATACCCATACGTAATGACTGAACGAGGATCAACAATACAGATGGAACATTATGGTAAGACATAATTTCTTTTTCTGCCTATTTTACTATTTAGATTATTTCTATGTGTAAGCTGGGCTAAGCAAAGGGCAGTGGCATGCAAACCCACTGAGCTTCACGTACTCTTGTAATAATCACATAAGAAATTAAAGGGGAGGATATAAAATAAAATTCCTAACTACATTAGGCATAGCCCCTCACTGACACTCTTCAAGAGAAACCTTGAAGAGTGGATGGGAAACAGTAGATACACCCCAGGGATCCCACCATTGGCTCTGCTCGACAGAGGGACAGTTAATTAATCAATGGGGTGGCAAAAGCTGACACATTCTGGCTAGGCGTATGAATGCCCTCAGGCAGTTAGCCTGGTACCTACCTATGAAGCTATACATACAGTAGCAGTACATGCTGATAGCTTGATTTACTGTTCAGGTATTGACTTACCTCGTGCGAATAGCAGTTGTGTGTGCAATAGTTGCGGGCTGCCAATGTTGGATGCATGCAGTAGACTACCTATACATGTCAATTTACAGGTAGTGTTGTGTGTGTGTGTCATCCATTTTTACTGTGTGTGCAGGTGGAGAAAGGTGTCAGTCCCTAGGTGCCTACACTGTCAGTGTGTGCTATACGTTCCTTCTTTGCCAAGGCATGGGCATACTGGGCGTGCCTTCATCTGCCTACAGGGCTGGTTCAGGGGGCTTGTGGTCTGAGTCCTTCTGTGCCAGTGGGGCCCTTGGCAATGGTGGTGGGCTGTGAGGGCCTTCATCATTCTGTCCCTGCTGCAGCTGTTTCCGCAGGATCATATTGTGTAGCATGGCACATACTATGAAGATGTGGCCACATGTGGCTGGAAAGTACTGCAAGGCTCCATTGGATATGTCCAAGCAATGGAACCGTGATTTGAGCATTCTAAACACATGCTCTATGATGATTCTGGTTTGTGCGTGTACCTCATTATGGCATTCTTGCATGGGTGTGCGTGCATTTCTGATGGGTGTCATCATCCACAGTTCCAGTGCATAGCCAGCATCCCCCACCAGATAGCCATATTGGATGTCCCCCCTGGCAAATGCCTGATACAGCTGTGAGGCATGCCAGATGTGGGAGTCGTGATAGCTTTCAGGGCTGCCAGCACACACATTCATAATAATGCCCTGGGCATTGCACACGACCTGGTTGAAGGGGTATCCCTTGCGGTTTATGTAGCACCTACATTGCTCACCGGGTGGTGACTTGATGTGTATGTGCGTGCAGTCTATTGCACCCAGTACCTCCGGGTGTTCTGCTACATGGTGGAAGAGATGCATATTGCTGGCCAACTCCTCCTGCATTCGGGGGAAGTATATGTGCTCACTGGGATGTGGTAACATGGCATCCAGGAACTGGTGGAGTACCCTGGATGCTGATGCCTGTGAGATCCCCAGGATATCCCCAGTTGGATTTGAAAGGTATCTGTGGCTAGTATTCTCAGACTTACACATACCTTGGTATCCACCAGGATGGGTTCCCCTCTGTTTGTTCTGGCTCTGAGGCGTGGCCGGCACAGATCCAAAAGTTGCTGTAGGGTGTCCCTGTCCACCCTGTAATGCACTACTATCTCCAAATCATGTAGCCCCTGGTAGGTTACTGTCGGTCTGAACACCCTTCTCCTCCTTTGGTGCCTGCGGTGGTTGTCAGCATCATCCTCCTCACCACCTTCAGTCTCCATCACATGCTGGTGGATCAAAGCAATAGCAGCCCTAAACAAGTACATATTAAAACTTTCCCGTTTGTATACACCAGTGGTGCAGTGTGTATGGGAAAACACAAGTGTGTGTGAGGTGCTTTCACACTTTATACTATTGTGCTATAGATGCTGCTGATGTAATTGGCTGTGTGTGAGCAGTTCCAGCTGCAAGGTATCTTACTTCTGGGTTTTACATTGATTACTGCAAGTGTGGGGGCTGTAGTGTGGAGTTGTGCTTGCCTGGCTTGATTCATCTGTTACCCTTTAATTCCCTTTTAAACCTAGATCCCCTCCCATTGTCAGGCATGCATCCACCTGCCAGCTTTATTGTCTTGTACTTTCCCTACACAGTCGTGTGTTGCAAAGTGTATCTAGCTGATATGAAGCAATTCTACTTTGTTCTGCTGTGACACTTTACTGTTTTCTTTGCAGTATAGCCCCTTCCCTTTCCTGTTCTGCAGGTAGCTGCTAGCAGCCTTGTTATCTGTTGTCAGTGGCCCACTGTAGGTTCCTAGGTGTTAATTGCTCATTTGTACTCCAATTTCCCTGCTGCTGTTTTTCCTTATTTTTTCATATATCCTTCCTCTTCCAGCTCTGGTGCGCACCGCGCATACCCGTTTACCGGGTTTAAGCGCGTTTTAATATCTGTTCACATGCATACTCAGTTACCTTGTGTGCTCTCAGCTAGCCAAAGCTAAAGCCAGTTAAACACACCCCTTTCCTTTAGCTTTGCTTAGCTATGGGCAAACTGGATTGGCATCGCTCCAGTGTGCTTACAGCAAAGATGACACACCCCTCTATTGTTGTCATCTCTATCTCATGGGCACACCTCGGTGTTATAACACTACGCCGTGAGGTGCATCCTTACACCAGCGGGGAATCTGTGATTCAGTATAACTCCTCTCATTTGCTTTAGATTGCCTACTAATTCCTAGAAACCACGCATAACACTAACACAGCCCCTTAGCAACCCTTGCGCCATGGTGTGGTGTAACATGCCTGCCATTGACTATTATGGGGAAATCATGCTATGTGTTACATAGCAGTTTTATTTTCTTTTTTTCTATTTTTCTTATGATTCCATTTGCGTGCTGCTGCCCTACGATTTAAACTTCGCAATAGCGTGAGAACAAATAATAATGTTAATTTTACATTTTGTACATGTTTTTTATGTCATTGGCTATATATTTAGCCATTGGCATATATTAACAATATAATACATGTGTTTGGCTGGCTGACATGGCTCCAATTTTATGTTTGCAGTAATGTAAACCGTTTTTTACTGTTTACATTTCTGCATACTTATACTACGTCTACACCACTTCCTGGATCGCTAGCTACCCTCATTTGCATGCTACATTGCTGCAAATGGGGTGATTAGCATACAGGAGCTGAGAGCTTTGGCGGCGTAGCGTACGCAGGTAGTACACATGAAAACAGCTCGTACCTGCATCACTCGGTGGCCGTATTTGGTGTTGGAACACCGACGCTACTACTGCGCCTGGCGCAAGCTTCGTGAATCCCAGGGTAAGTTTCTTTATGTTTATTTAACAAATCTGATTCTTCACGACAAAGTCTCCAAAGATGTAAAAATTCCCATAAGGTAACAAAAAAATTAAATGAGGGAGATGACGGCTATTTCCATGTAAATATTGCTCACTTTCATTACAATTTCTACATATACTTGTTTTAATTTTATCATTGTACATACCTGTCAGCTGAATATCCAAAAATCAAACTTGTTGGCCTTTTTGTAGGCCATCAAACTTAAAACCAAATTGATTATTTTGTAATTCATTAACAAAAGCATTTACTTGATCATTACCTCCCTTACAAATAAATATAAAATTATCTATGTCTCTGAAATAATTAATGACATGTTTGTTCATAAAATTATGTCCATATAAATATTCTATTTCACATAAACCCATAACTAAATTCACATACATGGGTGCAAAAGGAACACCCATGGCAGTACCTTGAATTTGATGATAAACTTCATTGTTAATAAAAAAAACATATTAGTAAGACAAAAATACACTAACACAATTATATAAGTAGAAACAGGACTATTACCTAAAATAATTTACAGCTTCTATACAATGTACACATTTAATATTAGCATATAAAATTTTAACATCCAAAGCTAACCAGTGCATTTCTTCAGTCCAACTTAGATTTTTTTTTACCAAGTTGAGTAGGTTATCTTTAATATACGAAGGTAATTTTATGACTAAAAAACAAAGATCTTCATGTAAAAGCGAACCTATATTACATAAAAAACATTAGATGCCGCTGTGAAAGGCCATCCAGGTGGATCCCTTAACTTTTTTTTTGTATTTTGGGAAGACAGTAAAAAGTTGGTAAGCTGCATTTTTGTGCACTAAATTTTTTATCAATATCATTTTTACTGAAATACCCCATTGCCTACATTCTTTATTTAATATCTAAATATTTTTCAACTGCTAGCTCATATGTATTTTTTGTAATTTTTACGTATGTATTTTTAGCTTCCAAATGTGTACAACACGTATGTAAATATTGCTCATAATGCATAATGACAATATTGCTGCCCTTATCTGCCGGTTTAATAATCAAATGTCTATTGTTGCTTAAATCTTCTACTGCAATCCGTTCAGCCTTGGTCAGAATTATAACATTGCATTTTTTTGACCACAAAGTCATTAAATACTACTACAACAGCAACATTAAGCATAGCAGAAAAATGTTTAACATTTTCATTGATAAATGTTGGAATAAGACAACTTTTACTTTTAATCTATGAGGTATTCAGTAGGCAGTAAGTATCCATTTCATCTGTCTTAGAAGTACAAGAATAAAAACTTTCATCTACATCACTAGAATCATTAAATTTATCTTCACTATTAAGTAATTTCAAACACTTAACATTCAGTCTGAAGTTGTTAATCTTCTTCCTATTCATCACTGATGAGTTCGGTTCCGAGCCCTCGGAACCAAGTCAGCCTAATACCAAGCTCGCGTACACCAAAAACTCTTGAGCTAAGCTGCTACCCACAACGCCCTTCTCCCAGTTATCCCAGCTCTCGTTTGCCGCACAGCCATATAGCAGCGTTTCACCGAGCTCTCCAGCTAAGTGTTGCATTTTTCAAGATTTTCTTAACAGCTCTTCCCATGGGTATCTTCCTTTTACAATTGTTGGTAATGCCCTTCTTTATCCATGTGGTATTCTTAATACCATTGTTTGTATTTTTTCTTCTTTCCTTCTCTATCCCTTTTTGAATTGTTTTTTTCTGAGTATGTCTGAAAAGAAAGGGACTTTAGAGTTTAAGCATTGCACTTCCTGCAATGGTAAATTCCCCAATAGCGACCTGCATGAGGAATGTGCATATTGTCTGGGAGTTCCACACTTATCTGTGAAACCTCCCTGTCAGATGTGACGCTGAATGAAAGAAGGAATAAATTTATTTTGAAAGGCCTGCTTCCTTTTTTCTGTGGCTCTTTCTGCATCGGAGGTCTCAATCCCTCCATCTAAGGACAAAAAACATCCTCATTCTGACCCTTCTTCACCAGCCGGTGATAAGGGCAAGCCTCATAAGCACAAGGCCCATAAGTCTTCCATGGAGAACAAGTTTGCCTCCTCTGTTCCTTCCACCTTGGCTCCGAGTTCTTCTCCAGTGGTCTCTACAGATATTGTGATGACTTCCACATCAGCGCCACCCTCGGCGCCGAATGTTATGGTTCCAACTGTGATTTTGGCTCCAGCCTTATTGCCTGCCATTACCTCAGCACTGACGTCTCCCATCTCTGTTCCGAGATCGGTACCGATGACCTCTTCGGAGCCGATAATGACTTCCACTCCAGCTATTCCTTTGGCTCCAAGCCCTTTCTCGGCACCGACAGTCCCCCTTTTGCCTGTTTCGAAATTGGAATCCTCGGTGCCGACTTTTACTACACCACAGACCCAGTACTCCCCGTCTTTAGATCCGTTTTCAAGACAAGCCTTTAGCCCCTTTTTGGACCGATCTGACTCCCCCCTCAGGAGTGTCGGTAAGGTCCACCAAGAGTCTATCTGAATTGGATGTGGTGCGCCTGTTCGATCAGCTGCTGACAGCTAGAGGGATTACAAATTTTCCTAAAACCCATCCCACTCCAAGTTTTGGGTCCGTTGCCCCTGCAACTCCCATGTATTCTCCTCACTTGGACCATTCGGTTCCGAGGCCCATAGCTCCCACGCCTGCGGGAGGACTCCTCTCTTCAGCTCTGACAGTGACCTTCTCTGAGGCTCCGAGGCCCCTTTGGGTTTTGGTTCCTTTGGAACCACCCCTTCCTCAATCTCATGCGTGGGGGGGTGGAACCCCTGGCTCCAGGTACAGTCCCAGTTTTTTCATTGGTTCCGTCTTCAGATCCGGGGGGTGACTCCCGCCTTGGTTTTTCTTGAAGCTCCGTCCCTGGGAGCAGGGTGTGACCCCGGTTCCGAGATTGTCTTCCTCGGTTCCAGGATCCCATTCTGCTTCAGGTGGGCCTGCCTTCCGGGTGATGGAGAGTATGCTTGCTTTGCGAAGCGCTCCTCCTATGTCAGACCTTCCCCCTGCTCCTTCTGAGCTGCAGCTATCACAGGCCACCCCCCCCCCCCCAGGACACCGAGAGCGCAAGCCTCAGGAAATCCCTGTACAGGGTAACCTCCTTTCTGAGTCTTCTTCAGATGCTCCCACCAAAGAACCACCTCAGAAACGGACATGTAAGAGGAAACACATGGACTCCCTGGAGGAGTCCCTCACTGAAAATATGGACTACTATGATGGGGAAGCATCCCCACATTCACCCCCTGACAATGTCTCCTTTAGAGACATCCTGGAAATTTTGAGGCAGAGGAGTGACTGGAAGCCCTTCAACCCTTCCTCGGAGGAATCCATATTCCTGCAGGCCTTCCGCTCTCGGCCCTCTACTTCTTGGGTGACCCTGCTCGCCGATGAGTTAGTCTAGCTCATCGTGCAGTGGGCATGGAAGAACCCTGATACCATTGAGGCCATTCCCTGGAGACCAGACAAGATACTCTCCCCACCAGAGGAACAGCCCCATTGGTCTTGAGGCCTACTAGTAGATGCTATGGCGGTGGCGGCTGCCACAAAAAAAGACCTTGTGAAGGAAAGTCCTGCTGTCCATCCACCCAACAGAGAGTCCGGGGGGTAGACAGATTAGGGAAGTGAGTTTTTGCTTCAGCGACCTTTGCTGTCAGGTCTCTGAATTACTTGCCACATTTTATGAGGCTCCAAAGAGATCTCATCTCGGAACTCTCTGGAACTCTTGCTGGTCAAGTTTTGGATGGGGCACATGATAATGTTGCTTCCCAGCTTGCTACCCTAGAGTCGATCTCCAACTTGTCCATGAGGTTGCTGTCCCATGTAACAAAGGGGTGTCTAGAGCTGCTGGTGCAAGTGTAGTTATGAGATGCCATGCCTGGATGCACATTTGTGACCTCGCGGACTCCTTCAAGTCTTTTTTCTGGAACGCCCCTATCGAACCGTCCACCCTGTTCGGTTCTAAAATGAAGGACACATTAGTCAGGTGCAAGCAGGATGGAAAAACCTTGTCTGTCATTGGCCTACGTTTTTCCAAGCCTCAGCGCTCTTTCTCCAGGAACCAGAGGAGTGGAAAGATATGGCACAAAAAATCTCAAAGCCCTTTCCATAGTGCATGTGGTGAAGACTCACCAAGATGCAGAGGGGTTCCAATAATGGAAGATGCCCCTTTCAGGGCAGAGGGGTCCCCAAAATCAGGACTCCAGGGATTCTTTCTCCAGATGACCTTATCAGCATTCCTGAAGCGCTGGCCGATTGCTTTCCTCTGGAAGCAGTCGGGACTCATTTTTCTCTGCACCAAGCTGCCTGGCACTCTATTACAAATGATCAGTGGGTGCAGAGAATAATTTCCAGAGGTTATTGCATCCCTCTAATCTCTTATCCAAGATATCCAAAATGCCTTCTCGATGTTCCACCCAGTCAAAGGGAAGAGGCAGCTTCAGAAATAAGAAAGCTGTGTCTAAAACGAGTCATCCAACAAGTCCCCCCAGACCAGTGCGGATCTGGTTTTTACTCAAGATTCTTTTTGGTGCCAAAAAACACTGGGGACTGGAGACCCATTTTGGATCTCAGCCAACTAAACAAATCAGTAGTTCAGACCAAATTCTACATGGTCACAATACAATCCATTCTCCCATTTCTTCGGGAGGGTGTGTGGATGTGCTTGATAGACCTCAGGGATGCATATTACCACATCAAAATGGACAATCACTGTAGTAGTCTCCTTCGCTTCCAGCTGGGAACCAATCATTACCAATTCTGAGTACTGACATTTGGTCTCTCGAAGGCCCCCAGAGTGTTCACGAAATGCCTAGCAGTGGTGACAGCTCATCTGAGACTTCAGGGATTCCTGGTGTTTCCATATCTAGACAATTGGCTCCTCTCCACCCCCATCAAGTGCCTACTGGTCAGAGGCCTGCACTACACGCTCACACTGGCGGAGTTCCTAGGCATTACAGTACACTGGGAAAAAATCCAACCTTCATCCCACCCAATAATTGGAATTTATAGGAGCAGTATTCAGTACTCAAACAAGCCAAGTCTGTTTTCCTCCTCACAGACTTAAGAGATTAAGGTTACAAGTACAAGTGATACTCTGTCGAGGGAAGGTGTCTGCAAGGGAATTTCTACAGGCTCTGGGGTCTATGGCCGCAGCCATCCCAATTGTCCGCCTAGCAAGATTGCATATGAGACTACTGCAGTGACTCCTTTTGTCCCAGTGGCTATCCAATCTCCATCCTCTGAACTCACAGATCCTTTTCACCAATTTCTGCAAACAAGATCTCCTCTGGTGGGTGAGAACAGATGAAAATCTTTGGTGTCACCCCTTCCAGACTCCCCAACCCAATGCCATGGTGACCACAGACGCTTCCCTGATAGGGTGGGGGTCCACTTCAAGGGATAGACAGTCCAAGGCACGTGGTCCAGCTTAGAGGTCAACTTGCATATCAATGTCCTGGAGTTAAGACCGGTGCTGTTAGCATTGCAGGCACGTCATCTGCTCCTTCCATCAGGAGCGATTGCAATCCAGTCGGATAATATGTCCATCGTCTGCTACGTAAACAAACAGGGAAGGACCATATCCTACCCCCTATGTTGCGAGGCCATGAGAATTTGGCATTGGGTATAGCTTCCAACTGCTTTTTAATTGCAAAGCATATCCTGGGGAGCTCCACCGTGATTGCAGACAGACTGAGCAGATGCATCCTCCATCCACACGAGTGGTCTCTCAACCTGAACGTGACGGCAGAAATCTTCAGCCATTGCGGCCAACCTTGCTGTGATCTTTTCGCTTCCCCTTCAAACAAAAAAATGCAGCAGCTACTTTGCCCTCTATCCCTCAGACAGGGAGTCACCGAGAGATGCTTTGACTCACGATTGGCCCATGGGTCTCCTTTATGCTTATCCCCCGATACCACTGATGCCCCTGTTTCTAAGGAAAGCTATCCGGTTGAGATGCAAAGTAATTTTCATTGCCCCCTTCTGGCCTTGACAAGTGTGGTTTCCCTTCCTCCGGCCTCACCTGTTACAACCTCCTTGGATCCTGGACACTTGTCGGGATGTAATATCTCACCCACAAGGGCTGACTCCCCCAAATCTATCCACTCTCAAGCTGACAGCTTGGTTTCTCCACTTCCATTAGTCACCAGGCAGGAAACCCTCTCCTCACCTGTCTGAGATATTATTCTGGCCTCCCATATACCATCCACCAGAAAACTCTACAGAGACAAATGGAAAAGATTCGCTATCTGGTCTAATAATCAGATGCTAGATCCTTTTTCAACTCCTACAGCTGCTATACTTCAGTATCTTTCTGAGTTGTTTGACAATGGGGCATCAGCTTCTACTATTCAAGTCCATTTAGCAGCTATTTCCAATTTCCATAATGGCTCTGATGGTGTTCCTCTTATCTCCACCCACCTTTGCAAGACCTTTCTCAAGGGAATTTTCCATAGCAGACCTCCTATCAGGCAACCTGTGGAGACATGGAATCTCTCCCTGGTTCTACAGTCTCTCTCTCTACCCCTCTTTGAGCCTGCTGCGACATGTGATCTTAAATTCCTGTCATGGAAATCGTTGTTGTTGGTAGCGGTCACATCAGCCAGATGAATATCTGAGTTACAACCCTTATGTATCAAAAGCCTGTATCTAATCTTCCATAAGAACAAAGTATCCCTTCTTACTAACGCATCCTTTCTCCCCAAAGTGGTGTCTGACTTCTCTGTTAACCATTCCATTGAGCTCCCTGTGTTTTTTCCAAATTATTCCAACAAGGGAGAACATGGTCTACATTCATTGGGCGTACATAGACAACTACGCTTTTACCTGGACATGACTAAGTCCTTCCGCAAGTTGGACCAAGTTTTCATTTCCTTTTCTGGTCCAGGAATGGGATGTGCTGTATCAAAAGGTACTTTATCAAAATGGCTCAGAGATTGTATTTCCTTTTCTTACTCCCTAGCGAATTAATCCAAACCTGCTCAAATCAAAGCTCATTCAGCTAGGGCCATTGCAACTTTGGTTTCCTTTCAATCCAGGGCTTCCATGGATGACATTTGTGCAGCAGCCATTTGGACTAAACCCCATACTTTCATCAAGCATTACAAATTGTATTTGGTCTCCAGGGGAAGAGCAGCCTTCGGCTCAATGATTCTCAGGAATGTTCTTCCATAGGGGCCACCCAGGTTCTCCAAGTAGCTTGGGATTCTGTCCCATCAGTGATGAATAGGAATAAGATTAACAACTTCAGATAAAGAAGTTATGTCTTACCATAATGTTCCATCAAAGTTGTTGATCTTCTTCCAGTCATCACACCCTCCCACCGTCCTCCACCAAAGGTTCCTGGTGGATCTTCTGGGTCCTTGTTGTGTTTCAGGGTTTCTGCGCAGAAATGGCCTCTGTTTTCTTCTATATGTTGCATGCAAACTCGATCTGAGGTAACTGGGAGAAGGGCATTGTGGGTAGCAGCTTAGCTCCAGAGTTTTTGGTTTACGCGAGCTTGGTATTAGGCCGACTCGGAACCGAACCCATCAGTGAAGACTGGAAGAAGATCAACAACTCAGATGGAACGTTATGGTAAGACATAACTTCTTTTTTGACTAAAATAGAACATAAGAATCAGTTTATGTACCAATTAAAAAATTTCACATTTTAAGACATGCGAGGCAAACTGTAGGCATGAAGTTTAAACCTGAATTTAAAGCTGATAAGCATTCATCAGTTAATGTAAAATCAGATAAATTAATTACCATAGAGTTCAGAAAATGCTCCATAAAAAGAGGATCATTGCCATATTCCCCGTTTGCGAAAATGCTGATGCTGTCCCTCCAAGACTGTGCCCTGTCTGTATCTCCCTCCCTCTCTTTCTATATTGTGTAGATTGTTTATTTCTCTGTTCTCTATCACAAAAATAATTCATAGTCTTTGGTTGTCTTGCTGCTCGTAGACGTGGAAAGGAGGCATCACTATCCCACTCTGATGTAATAATCCAACCCCTCTGAAGTAGTAAATGAAACTCCATGTCGTTTTTGATGATCATTGGTCTTGCCTGCACATGGAGACAGTCCATTGTGCTGATTAGTTCTCAGACAAAAAACTCTATCTTGTTTGCAATCATGTTTATCATGCTGTAATTTAACTTTCTTCTTCTCCACAATATTGGCTTCCAACTTAACAAGTATATTACAAATATCTGTTATTCTGGTATTTAAACAAGTGGCACTCAGTTGTTTTAATAGCTCATTTTATAACACTTTAGCTTCATCTTTGTTTACGTTGTTTCAACATATCTTTTTCTATCAAGATATGTATACACTCTATGGAACTCTGATGTGTGACAGCCACCCAATGGGAATGGAATTGTTTTTCATTGTCATCAGAAAGGTCAAAATGAGTACTGAGACATTTTAAGTGCATGCGAGCCTCTCAGAGTTATATCCAGCTTCAAATACCTCCTCAAGCCCAGTATATTTAAATAAGCCTTAGTTTCTTTAAATATCATTTTTTTTAGTTTATCACCAAGCAGTAGTAGCACAATAAGACACCGACCAAAAAAAAAATTAAAATGAACAATAAACAACAAAGAATCCACTTGATATGAACTGGATTTATTGTACCTCTAACGCTTCGGCAAACGCCTTCAAGGAGTATAAAACATTACAAAATGAGCACAGTTTAAATACCCTTGTAAACAAGACAATTAATCAATAAACATTAATCAATTAACCAATAAACATTAAAAATCAAATCAAATTAAAAGCCTCCAGTTACATTCTGCATTAAGACCCTGAGGAGATGAAGTGTCATATTTTAAGATAAAAATACTTTTTTTTATACAATAACTTTTTCTTATAAAAAATGATCAGAAAATACACCTTTATCAATTTGTTCTAAAATCGTAGCTTGCAGCCCATTAGGATTAGAATTATGAACCAACATAAAGTGCTTAGCAACAGGACTATCTTCTTTTTTATTTATAATATTCCTAATATGCTCCTGAAGTCTAATTTTAAATTTCCTTTTACTTTCCCCTTTATATACAAGACCACAGGGGCATCTCAGTGCATAAACAATGCCTTCAGTATTACAATTATATGTGTTATTAACATAAAATAAATGACCATTTATGTAATTAAAAGTTCGAACAACAAAATGACATACATTGCAGTGACCACAAGGAATAGTGCCCTTTATATGAATAGTCTTAGTTTTTTGTACCTTGATGGGATATCTAAATCTATTATGTACTAAAATATCTTTTAGATTTCTACCTCTGCTAAATGAAATACCTGGAGACATTGAAATTAGCTTCAGCAAATCCATAGATTTAAACAAAAAATTCCAGTAGTGTTTCACCACATCAATTAAAACACCACTGAATGCACTGTAAGTGGAGACTAAATAAACTAATCTTCTCTCCTTGTCAATAGTATCTTTCTTACTTCTACCCACTATATTTCTATAGGTACCAACTCTATGTTGTTCATTAATAACTTTATCTATAGCTGTTTGAATCATATGACTATTATAACCTCTTGATCTAAACATACTACATGCAGTATTAATTTCCTTGTAAAAATCGTATTATTATTACATAATCGTCTCAGTCTCAAACATTCCCCATAAGGTAAAGAGGCTATAGTGTGAGCTGGATGACAGCTAGTACCCATCAGGTACTGATTACTATCAGAAAATTTCATATATACAGAAGTCCGTAAAATGTTACTGTCCCCCAAAATAAGATGTATATCCAAAAAAGCTATGTCTCTACCCACCTGTATACCATCAAAAGACAGTCCCAATCTATTGTTCTGCATGGCTTCTATAAACTGACCAACATTAGATATCCCACCTTTGCAAATAAAAATAAGATCGTCAATAAAACGAAAATAATTAACTACATAATTATTAAAAAAATCTATATGATATAAACATTCCAACTCATACAAGCCCATCATCAAATTGGCATACATGGGGGCAAAAGATGCCCCCATAGCAGTACCTTTAATCTGTTTATATATCTGTTCATTAAACATAAAAAAATTATTATTTAAACAAAATTCCAATATTTCAATAATATAATAAGATACTGGACTGTCCCCTAAAAAATATTTTACTGCTTTTAGCCCAAACTGACATTGAATGCTGATATAAAGACTAACAACATCAACACTTAAAAAAACATATATTTACTCCATTGTATTGTAGACAGTTTATCTAAAAGATCAAAGCTATCTCTAATATAACTTGGTAGCTGTGTCACATAAGGAAATAAGTATTCATGCAAAAATGTCCCAATGTCTGATAAAAAATACTTTTGGGCAGATACTATAGGCCTACCAGGTGGGTCAACATCATTTTTATGAATTTTTGGAAGACAGTAAAATAAAGCCAACTCACTATCCTCTGTATTAATTTTTTTATCGTAGTCATTCTGTGAAAAATATTTTAACCTGACTCCCTTATATATAAGGGCATCAAATTTATTTATAGCCTTATTATATTCATTTATATTACTCTTGACATAAGTTTTATTGTCATCCAAATGCAACATACACATTTTATAGTATTGTGCAGCACTCATAACTACTATCTTCCCACCTTTATCAGATGGTTTAATAATAAGTTGTTCATTCTTAGCTAATAGCTGCAATTCATTCCACTCATTTTTATTCAAATGATACGCTAGTTCATCCTTATGTTGCATAAAATTATAAAAAGCACTTTCCACAGCATAATTCAACATTTAAGAAAAACATTTTATATGTCCATGCTGACATGGCAGAATAAAATTACTTTTACTTACAATTTTGTCAGTTTTTAACAAACTATAAGCATTAATAGCGCCTTCATAATCAAAACATTCCCCAGGGTCAGATAAGTAAGAATGAAAACTATCTTCTAAACTATTTAGTTCATACAAACATTCATTACACTCATTATACTGTTTATTAGCAAAAAATATATTAAATGAATCTTATGACATAATCTAAAAATAGCACATTTAAGTTCATGTAACCGAGGCATTACTGTAGGTATATATTTAAGACCATAATTGAGAACTTTTACTTGTTCATCAGATAAAAACACACCAGATATGTTATGCACAACAGAAATATTATTTAACTCAAAAGCATTAGTTGCATCCATTGTTGCACAAGCATTACTGTTATCAGTAAACAATGAACTACTGCAAGTATCTTGCATAACATTAATATCAGTCAAATCAGTACCATTTACTTCTTTTGTTGCCGCTATTGTTGAAATTTTGTCCCTCACAGTTACTAAAGTTGCCACACTGAAATTGCCCTCTTTTCCGATCATTTGATTCCTCCTGAAACTGCTGGTTCCCTCTCCGAAAATCGGTAGCTAGTCTGGAAGGATTCTGAGTTGCTGGTAATGCTGGAAACTGTTCTCCTTCTCCATCGCCATTAGAGGTAACGCCAGAAATATCTGACGCAAATGACACACTCCTAGAAGGAGCTGGTGATTTCTTAAAGGGACCAGATCCTTTATTATGATGAGTATGTTGGTTTGTGCCATAAATAAGCACGATTATTTTCTTAATCTTTTAAGTCTCTTTTCAGTTTGGTCCACTTACGATCAATCAGTTCCTTTTCATATTTCCCCAAACCAGCATTAATGTCCGATAAATACTTATCAAACTGCATAGAAAAAAGCTGTTTAGATAAATCATTATAGGCAACTCTAATATCTTCCTTCAGTCTATTTTGCTTCACTCGGCCTCGTTCCAATAAGATGGAAATCCATTCTAAAGAACAGCGATGAGCTGCCAATAACCATTTTTTAGAGAACTGCACATCTGTTTCATCAAACATATCAAAAGGAATGGAAGGACTTTTAAAAGCTCTTAGTCCCCTAGGTGTAATATCCAAATCAACATATCTTTGTAAACTTAATAAGTTGAAATGTACGGCAGTCTCTCTATGCAACAAACATTCCAACTTACTCATTAAGGCACTCGATTCACCTGAAGGACTGGAAGAAGAACCAGATTGTCCCACTAAAGCAAATGGGTTATTCACTCCAGATTTTCTTGCTTGTTCAAGCTGTTAAAAAAAAATGAGAGGAAGAAGTTACAACCGCTGGGGCAGAAGTATTAGCAGCTGCTGAACCAGCCATGCCTGCAACATTCTGATGCATAACAAAACTGTCCATAGTTTTTTGACTGCCATCCAATGTATCATCTCTCAAAAGCCTAGGAATGCCAAACGAAGATTCATTCGCCATGAAAATCCAAAAACTAAACAAGACACAGACCAAAACAAATTAAAATGAACAATAAACAATAAACGAAGAATCCACTTGATATAAACTGGATTTATTGTACCTCTAGCGCTTCGGCAAACGCCTTCAAGGAGTATAAAACATTACAAAATGAGCACAGTTTGAATACCCTAGTAAACAAGACAATTAATCAACAAACATTAATCAATTAACCAATAAACATTAAAAATCGAATCAAATTAAAAGCCTCCAGTTACATTCTGCATTAAGACCCTGAGGAGATAGTGTCATATTTTAAGATAAAAATACTTTCTTTATACAATAACTTTTTCTTATACAAATGATCAGAAAATACACCTTTATCAATTTGTTCCAAAATCGTAGCTTGCAGCCCATTAGGATTAGTAGCACAATGTCTGATAGAAGAAAAAGGATTTATATTACTGTTTCTGTCATCCAAATGTTTATCCCAAAATTGAAACAAAGCCAAAGTTCCTGTCATGTCCATTCCTGATATTAAATTATTTCTTTGATAATTATTTGCAGTATCCTCATGAAATATACCTTTATTTCCATGTTTGGCTAGACAACATATGTGTTCCACATCCCTCACAGATGTTATTTTGAGGCACTGCAGTTCTTCAACTCCACACATTTTCTCCTCTTCTTAAGGTTGTAGACCCCTGAGTAATTCTTTGAACTCCTGTGCTTGCTTTCCAGTCAACTGCCAGGTCTTCAGACTTGTCTGTCTTTACTTTAGAACCTTTTCTGACCAGTGCTTGCAGGTAATTGTGGCAAAAAGTGCCTTATGCTGTGGGCTATCTGTTTCACTGGGGATGACTTTGCAGTTGCTGATTCTATCCAAATGACTTTTTCTTACTAGCAAAAAGCCTACCTCTTGCTTAACTAAGTGTTGGTCACCCTCAAGCCATTTGGCAGACAGAAGTCTAGAATGGCCTCTCCTTTATTCCTGTTAGCCCACCCGTGTGGACCCTGGTAGTCCCTTATATCCTGTTCTGTCTCTCCCAATATGTGCATTCAGTTCACTCGTTAGCAACACCAATTCATGTTGTCCTGCTTTATGTAGTATTAATTAATAGTAAAGTCATAAATCATATTTATATTTAGCATATATCCTCATCCCTACCCCCAAAAAACAGGTGCCTGCTTCTCTATACTCCTCTGATGTCAGATTGGGACAAAATTGAAAGAAATTAAAAACAGAACATACTGTATTTGCTGTCAGACAATCTTATTTACTCTTCACCAAAAGATACACAGTTATAAATGCATTAGATGCTTCAATGTTTGAAAAAAACATGTACAGTGTTTCCAACTTGTTGCTTCTAAACAGTACAGCATTCCTGTGCAAGCTGTAATGACCCTCAGTGCACCCCTCTGAAGTTTGTTTGGAAAGTTAAAGAAATAAAGATTGCATTCTCTCTCACTGTGGTCAGTGTATGATTCTGGGCTTCTGGATACTAATGAATCTAAGGGTTTGTCTTAAAGAGAGTTTAGGGACAAAGACAGAGGCAGAATTCAAGAATGTATTAGGCCTGAATAAGGATACTGTAAGCCTTAATATTTTGTAAAGGGTGGTTAGACTTCTGAATTTGACAGAAAAAAATGGCATTATGTCAGTGACCCATCGATTTGAGTAACATCATCAACTTTTTTAACTTGAAATGAGTGTGTGTGACCCTGGAGTTGTCTCATTGTTGTAGAGGTTGCTGGGTATAAAGATCCCCACATGTTATGTGCATATGCGGGGGTTGCTTCTTTATATAGGAAAAAATGCACGTACACACACACACACACACACACACACACACACACACACACACACACACACGTTGCCTTAACTGCCTACTCAGCCAAATAGGTGCGATTGTCTGGGTTTCACTAAAAACAATTTGTAGAATAAACTATAAAGCAATATTGGAAAAACATCACATTGTCTCTTGTGTTGGAAAAAGGTAGAAAGTGATAAAAACATCTTATACCTAGCCTTCTAAGTTTATACAAGAGCTTATCTATCAACCATTTTTCAGTTGTCGAAACACACATCTGTTATGTATACTTCCCATGTTTCTCATCTTCTTACAGTAAGAAATCTGGACAAACCCACTAATATTGGGGGGGGGGACAAAATCCCAAAAAAATAGGGACACTTTTTAAATATTGCTCTTACAAAGTTAGAAAGTTGATATACTATAGCACAAATTTTTGTGAAGGATATGAAGTCTGAAACTTGAATATCTGTCATTATTTTCTGATTTCAGTCCTCAATGATTTATCAGTGATTTGACAGAAAAGCACAATTTTGTGAGAAACACACCAAAAATATTATGCAAAAATATGAACATTCTGCAAAAATTTGAATAGTTGAAAGGTATGATACCCCTCAATAGACAGACACACACTGTCTGGGAGGGCAACACACACACCCACATTAAGTGGGAGGACACAGTGTACCTGCTGGGAATTATTACTCTGTGTCTAGACCTCCTAGGGGTAAAGTACCATTGCTTAGCAATGGTATGGTCTTTGCATAGTATTCAACACATTTGCTGAAAAGTAAGCAAAGGAAATTAGTGACAGAGGGTATAACCCCGAAAAAGTAGTGATGCCTAGAGTGTAGTCTGAGCAAAAACATTTCCTGGTTCATGACCTGTGTGACGCCCCTGCATTGGCCCAGTAATCAAGGAGCCTCAAGTCCTTCCCACTGGCAACTGTGAGGGATGTACACATTGGGAGGATGACAAGTACACACACAGTAAAGTACAATTTGCCCTTAAGAGCACACAGAGACTACAGTCAGTCTGGGGCTGGTTTCTTCCTCTTCCTCCAGATCCCCAATAAGACTCCCCACTGGCACAGCTACAGGGTCAAGATTTCAGCTGAGTGGTCAATCCAAAACCTCCAGCTAGTGCTTTGTGTCCCTGCCCAAGGAGCTGACACACACACACACACACACACACACACACACACACACACACACACACACACACACACACACACACACACACACCTGGGAAAGGCTGGCACAGGCTTACCAGCTATGCCCCCTTCTGCCCAGGCTATAAGGTAGTTATCACTGCCACCAACCACTCTTTATTAGCTACTATAAGGCCCTTACAAAGGGAAAATGCACAGTCTCTGAGAGAGTTCTTAAATCAGTATCACATTTTACTGCTGGGTTAGCTTGGATGACATCACTTTTTGTCACCTGACTTTAATTCCCAGGCTAAACAGAAACTTAACAGAATTTTCACATCTATGTGTTAAAAATACATATCTCTCAGAATTGTGCAGCCACTAGGAAGTCATAAAGCTATAAAACACTTTTTTTGCATTTTAAACCTAGTGACTACTACTCTCCAAGGCAATAGAAAAAATTTCTAGCTCTAGATCTCCTGCCTCATTGCTGCATAGAAAATACCTTTTATAGCACATCATAAAGCACTTAATTTCAACTTATTTACTTGAAGTTTTGTAAGTTAATCTTCTATGTGCCAGCAGGGTATGCTGTGGTTACATTCTTGAAGCTCAGTACATAACATGCAGTTCTGTATAAATCATAGCAGTATTCAGAGATATAGAATTATTTACAACATTCCAGATAGCTGGCAGTGTCACATCCTGCCTTCTCATCTCAGACATGTTACCTCTATGTACTTCCAAATATCTGCCCTCTCCCCCTTCCAGCAATGTAGAAGTAATGGGAGGGACATAAGGAAATGTCGGTGAGACAGTAAGTCTGTAAAGAAGAGACTTACAAAATTATAATTCCTTGCATTATCATCAGACATATTCAGACTGCAGTTAAATATCCACAGTTATGTATGGATAATAGCTTATCCATGGAGTTCTGCATACAAGTTTCACACATGAAAACCACAAATATTTCAGTCTTCCACTGGTTTAGGCTTCAATAATCGACTTGGCTTCTGATGCAATTCTACGCGGGTGCAATATTTATCAGCATGGGAGAACATGGTCGACAGAAAACATTGATTTGCCAGTAATGATCAGCACCTGTCCCTTCTAGACTTTGGAATATTATCTAAAATGCTGTCCTCCCCATAGTGCCTTTTTCAGGCAATGCCAAACTGACAAATCTTCCAACATAGCAAAACCAACAAAAGGCAATCCAAAGGTGTTATTACTCAATGCCAGGAGTTTTAACAAGAAACTCCACATATTCCAAGCTCTCTTCACCCTGGAGAATGTAGATATCTGTGCTGTTACTAAAAAATGGTTTAAAGTGGACTTGGTTGGCACCCTGGAAGTGCAGGGCTACAACGCCTTCCACACATTTAGGCTGGCAAATGCACAGGCAGGGACTAAAGGTGGAGGTGTCTTCATTTACATATAAAATGAGCTTACCTCAAGGCTGGTCAAACAATATGATGCACTTGAACTTACCCATGTCCAAATTAGTATAGGCAAAGTCTCATCCCATACCGTTGCAAGCTATAGGACTCCCTGTATGACCCAGGAAACCCATAATTCATACTTACATGTAATACCAGCACCAACCAGTCAACCCAATACCATAATCATGATGACTTTAACCACAAAAAACAAAATGGCCAGCACTCAGTCAGCATCTGCTATTTTATTTTGTGAAAAAAACAAACCGTTTTTGGCAAACATTTGCCTTCTTCAGTTGGAAATTCCAACTTGGAATACTTTTGGATGACTTTAACTACCCCACCATTAGGGGTGTCCATAAGGGACAGAGGTGCCACCCCCGGGGTAAATTTGTGGTCATCCATCCAGTTGTCAAGGTTGTGCTTAAATTGGGTTATTGAGAAGCTCTGCTTCACATGAAGTGAGAGTTTATTCCAGAGGAGCAGCCATCTCTGGGAGATATGTGTCTCTCCAGCATGTTTTGTTAATGTCACAAGCTAGGCTGAGATCCTGGAGTGAGGGACTCTTGTCCCATTTGATTTGTGGATCTGTAGCATTTCCATTAGGGCAGGGTCAGAGACTGTTCTGTAGGCCAGGCACAAATCACCTCTTAGCAGCCTGTATACTGAGTACAGTGACTGGGATTTCAGGCTTTTCATGTAGGTCATGTTTTGGAGAACCTGGATTCTCTTGGTTAGAAACCTCTGTGGTCTCTCCAGTTGCTGCAAGTGTCTGTGGAGATACATACAGAAGGGAGACATGTACTCAATTAGTGGTCTATAAGGGTCGCATACAGCAGAGTTATAAACTTTCTTAGTCTTGGATGCAGTGCCCTTATTTATGAGATTGCAATGTAGAAGGCATTCCTTACCACTATAGGGACATGGTGATCAAAGTTTAGAATGTTTTGAACCACGTCTTGCACCACTGGGTTTGAGCTTAAATGGGTGCTATCAATATCATAATTTGCAGGGGTGCTTTGCCAAAGGGGATAATGAGGCATTTTTTTTTGCGTTTAGTTTTAGTTTATGACTTTGGTTCCAATCATTTGTCTGCATCAACCTGTATTATGTTAACATCATTGGGAACAATGTGATTGCACCTATTTTATAGTCATCTGTAGACTTGGTAAGCCACAGGCCATCTACATTTGCCTGGAATTCAGAGAAATAGATCCCAGACAGTAGACGGTTGAGCACAAATCCTTGTGGTACCAAACTGCTAACTGGTCTACTGGTGAAGGTGGATTCCCCAGCTTTGACAGTGTGTGTTCTGCTGGTGAGCCAGTTGGCTACTCATCTAGTGACATATGGGTTAATCCCCAGCTGAGAGAGTTTCTCCAGTTATCCCTGAGTGGCAGTCTGTGTCAAAAGCCTTGGCTAAATCAAGATAGGTGGTATGAACTACTTTGTCCTCATCCAGGGCTTTGTTGACATTCACAAAGAAGTCCACCAGGTTTAATAAGTAAGAACTACCCTTAACGAAACCAAACTGGGGTGGGTCAAGAGTTTGAAGGTCACTTATATCCTTGTTGATAAGATCCATGATGATTCTTTCCATGGCCTTGTAGGTAAGGCTGATTAGGCTTGTGGGTCTATAGTTCCTAGGGTCAGTTAATGGATTTGTGCAAGGGGATTACTGTTGCTGTTCTCCACTGTGCTGGAACAAAGCCAGGGCTCAGGCTGTGGTTAAAGAGAGTGCCAAGTGGTTCCACTAGGTCTTGTTTTAGCTTGTTTAGTAAGCAGCCTGGGATGTTTTCTGGTCCCATAGAGGCCGTGTTTTTTGCCCTTGGAGAGCACTTGTATGATTGTATGACCTGTTCTTTGGAGATACTCTGTAGAGGACTAGTATCAGGAATGCTTTGGGGTATGGCTGGTAGGGACAGGGAGGTGAAGTTATTGCCACATCTGTCATTTAGCAGGTTGGCAATTTACTCAGGTTTGGTGTAAGTGGTATCGTCCACTGTAAGTTCTCAACACAGCAGGGCATTCTGTTTTAGGTTTTGGATGTAGCTAAAGAATGCCTTATGATTGTCTTTAGCTAGGGATGCTAATTTAGTCTCATAACTAGCCTTAGAAGACTTTACAAGATATCTGATTTGCTTGTTCAAGCTGAGGAGGGTATTCTTCCTCTGTTGAGTAAGTTCTGTCTTGTTAATAAATATCAGTTTCTCCTGTTATATAATTTATTTATACTTAACAGTCCACCAGGGTGGCTTGTTTTTTCAGGAGTACCTTGTTTTGCGCCTGTCAGGTACAGCTGAGTCAATACATTTGTTTAAATGGCTAAATAGGGCATTTGTGTACTCCTCTGCTCAGGAGTAATTTTTGGCTGTGTTAGCAGGTGTTATGAAACTTTTTATATCATCACTTAATAGGCTATAATTTTTTGGATTGTTGCTCCTGTGGGGGTGTCAGGTCTGATATTTTTTTCAAACAAGATCTGAACTTAACAGAGAGGGCAACACACAGTGGGTAGTGCAGTGACTCTCATGTTGGTGAGTACTAAATCTATGACATTTGAGCCCCTGTAACTGTTCCAGGGCATTAAAATTAACAAAGTCCAGGAAACTCAGAGTGAGCATGTTTGTGCCCAGTCAGAATGATAGTTGAAATCTCCCATGACCAAGGTGTTTGGCTGTATATCGAGCAACTCTAGCAAGTCCAAATAAGCAGTGTGCTTCTGGTTCATGGTGGGGGATCTGTAGCTAAAGATGATGTGGTAGGATATTTTACATGTAGTTATTTGGACCTGGAGTAGCTCAAGAGAGTCGTACTGTTTTACCACACTCGAGGTGTATTTGGATTTATTAAAGATGGCTACACCTCCACCTTTGGTTCTTTCATGCTCATTTTGGAGTCTGAACATGTGAAAGGCATTGTAGCTTTGTACGGCCGTGGTGCTCTCTGCAGCCTTGAACCAAGTCTCAGTGACTGCACAGACATCAGCATTTTCCAAAGTGAGGAGTGCTTCCAGGGAGTGCAGCTTACTGCTTAGGCTCCTAGCATTAAGCAACATGACCTTGAGTTTGTCTCTAGTGGATTTCTTTACATCAGAAGTTTTGTTGTTTTGACACTGCCTAAAAAAGGCATTATGGGGGAGGTAGGCATCTTTGCCAGTATCCGAAAGCCTTGAGGAAATAGATGAAGGCCATCTCTGGAAAAGCAGAGTGATCTGTTGACCATGTCTTCTTAGGCTGACAGATACTGGCTACCCCTGGAGTGACACCAGAAGCTAAGCCAATTATTGAAATCAGTCATTTTTGTCTGTACTGTGGCATCATCCAAGATGAAGGTAGAATGCTTAAGGCTAGGGATATACCTGCCTGGGACACATAATTTGAGAGTTCAGTCACGTCTCTCTTCAAATCTCCATGAGAGGTATGTCTCAAGTCATTCACTTCAACATGTACTATGACAGAGTCATAATGTTAATTGTTGCTAAGTGACTTGAGTGTATGCGTTTTCTGATGGATCCTGACACCTGACAAGCAGCCAACCATGACCTTCTTGTCTAGTCTGGTGAGAGGGACAGCTGCGTGTCTCACTACTGAGTCACCTATGACCAGGACATTAGGTTTTGAGGTGTTTTGCCTTAGGGGCTTAATTGTTGAAACACTGATGTGTGTGTTATGTGTAGTGGTAGTATGTGTAGTTTATTTACGCTTGGGAGGACTCTGGTCTTTTGGTAGGCCTAGTGAGTACCTCCATGTATGTAGGTTTATGTGTGATGACCTTATCTTGTGTGAGAGGTAAGGTGTGTGTGCTGACAGCCTGTTTGTCTTGTTTATTGTTATGTGAGAAGAATGATTCTAGTTTCATGGCGAACTTGCAAAGTTTGCCACAAACTCTAAATATCACACACACCACTGTAAACCACTCCTAGAATTAAACTGGCTTGAACTCCCCAATCAGCTTGCCTTTATTCAGTTATCCACCTTGTACAACCATATTTTCAAGCCTACTGCCTGTCCTGCACTAGCCAATCTAGTCACACCTGACACACCAAATCGATCCCTACTATCAGAAGACAAAAATCTCGTAGCTATCTCAAAACCCACAAGAAAACCTGGTCACTCTCTGTATTCATACACTGTCTCTATACTTTGGAATTCACTACCTCTAGCTACCAGGTCTATGCCTGGCCTAACCCATTTCAAAGCCTCTTTAAAAAATCGTCTCAAAAATACATGGCTCTGCTCCTGCATGAATCCTGCCTAATGCTCAGGTCTTCCTCTTCTACCACATTTCAATCCCTCACAGACTGCAAGATCCTAAGGCTCTTCTAACTCCTTCTCTGCTTCTACGCCATATTTTTAAGTTACTGCTCAGGCTTAATTGCTTCTATTCTTCTTAACTCTCTGTTTCACTATCTGTCTGCATCACTAACTTTCTGGCTGCTATTTTCCTAACTGAAACTAGCATTCTACTTTGCATGTACTATAACAGTCAGTGTCACACACTGCACTACCTGCATACTATTTTTGGACACTGTCTGCATCATGTATGGTGAGAGTGACTGTTACTGTCTGTAATGTTTTAACTGTATAGACTTGTCTAGATGTGTAGTAATGTATTGCAACATCTTGTAGTAGTTTGTTCTTTCAACTTTTTTTTGTATAGTATTTCTAATGTAATTTTTATTGTATGGATTATACTGTATTTGTATTGTACTGTATGTGGAGCTTTTCTCCCTGGGCCTCTGCTGAAAACGGGTTCTGTAGACCCAGTCAGCATTTTTGCATATCATTTGCCTTTACTGCAACAATACACATGACATGACATGCCTTTTGCTTAAATGCAGAAGCAATTTTAGCCAGGCAGCAGGTTAGTATTCTAGTATTTATGAAGAAAAAAGGAAAGAAAAAATATTTTTATTACACTACAACCAACATCTTTGTAAAGAAATGAATGAATGTTCTTTTCCAGTTTCTGATGACCACCGAGCTGCTGGTAAACATGGCTGTCAGGAGAGTGAGACAGACAGAGCAAATTAAGTCATACAAGAAAACATCATTATTTTGATAAAGCAAACTCATTTTTCTATCTGTTGTTAGTCCTGCTGCCATGGTTTTGCAATGAATAATTTTAGGCAAACCTTTAAACTCTATATTAAACCGCAAAACTGCTTTCAGTTGTTTGTCCACAGTTTCAGAGCTCTCAACATGCATTACGCAGAAAATACATGCCTTCCAAATAGACCAGATTATCAACTGTAAATAACTGAAACTGACTTTATTTAAACTTATTTAGCTGCAAATGGGGTAGGTGAACTGGTGCAAAGGTCCTTTTCAGCCACAACCCAGGCTCAAGAAGGCAACAAAGCAAACATGAGGATTAAACCATACAAAATAAGAAAGCTAATGTTCAAGTCATAGAACTACAGTGGCTAATATTCTAGTGTGGCAGTAAAAGACAGTTGAACTATTACAAAAATAGCATACAGTGATGGATGGTCACAGAAGCAATGCAATGAAGGTTTCACTTTCTTATACTGTCAGCCAAAATCTCTGAAACCTTTGCACTTATTTTCAGTAGTGTAGTGCTCCATTTTTTTTCTGGAAAGGTTAGTAGGCAAAAATCTGAACATTCTGCAAAAAATCTGTATAGTTAAGAGTATCATCGGCTGATGCTAGGAATGGAGTGTCTGGTCTGTGAAAGAAGTTAAAATAATGTGATCGTGTAATACTCGTGGTTGCGGTAACAGCTAATTGAAGCTGTTTTTCCTGTTAAATAAAAGCATACCTATCAGCTATCCAGATTTTTGCTTATCAGTCTTGATTTTGACATTCGCCATGCCCTCCTTAAACACTTGATTTTTTTCTGGTAAATAAATTAGGATTAAACAAAGTGAGTTATGGCATGTATTAGAGTTTCACACGTCTTGTTGCTCATAAAGTTCAAGTTGATTCTTCTTCTTTCGGGTTTTCCCGGTTAGGGGTCGCCACAGCGGATCACCTGTTTCCATTTCTTCCTGTCCTCTGCATCTTGCTGTGTCACACCAACCACCTGCTTGTCCTCTCTAACCACATCCATAAACCTTATCTTGGGCCTTCCTCTTTTCCTCTTACCTGGCAGCTTCATCCTTAGCATCCTTTTCCCAATATACCCAGCATCCCTCCTCAGTACATGTCCAAACCAACGTAATCTCGCCTCTCTGGCTTTGTCTCCAAGCTGTCCAACCTGGGCTGACCCTCTAATATACTTATTCCCAATCCTGTCTACCCTCGTCACACCCAGTGCAAATCTTAACATCTTTAACTCTGCCACATCCAGCTCTGACTCCTGCCTTTTTGTCAATGCCACTGTCTCCAACCCATATAACATAGCTGGTCTCACTACCCTTTTGTAGACCTTCCCTTTCACTCTTACTGGTACTCATCTGTCACAAATCACTCTTGCCCTCTTCTCCACCCTGCCTGTAATCTCTTATTCACCTCTCTTCCACACTGGCCATTACTCTGAACTGTTGATCCCAAGTATTTAAACTCATCCACCTTCGCCACCTCTACTCCCTGCATCCTCACCATTCCTCTATCCTCCCTTTTATTCACACACATATATTCCGTCTTAGTCTGGCTGACCTTCATTCCTCTCCTCTCTAGAGCATATCTCCACCTCTCTAGGATCTCCTCAACCTGTTCCCTACTCTCACTACATATCACAATGTCATCTGCAAACATCATAGTCCACGGGGACGCATGTCTGATCTCGTCTGTCAACCTGTCCATCACCAGTGCAAATAAGAAAGGGCTAAGTGCTGATCCTTGATGTAATCCCACCTCCACCTTAAACGCATCAGTCACTCCCACTGCAGATCACACTGCTGTCACACTACCCCTGTACATATCCTGTACCACTCTTACATACTTCTCTGCCAATCCCGACTTCCTCATACAATACCACAACACCTCCGTAGGCACCCTGTCATATGCTTTCTGTAAGTCCACAAAGACACAGTGCAACTCCTTCTGACCTTCTCTGTACTTACTTCTCCATCAAGACTCTCAGAGCAAACATCGCATTTGTCGTGCTCTTTCCTGGCATGAAACCATACTGCTGATCACTAATCATCACCTCCCTTCTTAACCAAGCTTCCACTACTCTTTCCCATAATTTAATGCTGTGATTAATGCAAAACCCAATATTTTATTAACAGTTTTAAGTGAATTGGACTATTTTAGGACCTTTTCTCATGTAAGTATTCTTGGCTTCATCCAAAATTGTGTAGCATAGAAGTTCGTCCAGAATTGTGTAGCACAGAAGTTTAGAGGTTAGATGTACTAAATGGAAATTGGCAAGTCTGGAGCATTAACTTGCTAATAATGCTCCAGACTTCATTTTTGCAAGAATTAATACGCGCACAAGTCCTTGCTGCCCTGGTTTGACACGCAAGCATTGTCATGGCAACATTACACAGAAACAGGGCAGGGGTTTTGTGCGTATAGCTGATTGCGCTAATCACTTCTGCTTTGAAGTATCACAGAAAAAAAAAAATTGTCAGTAATACTGCTCATGACTATAATAACCGGCAAAAAATAAATAAAATTGAGTAATGCACAAGAAGGAACACATATATTAAGACAAATAGTGAGCTGCTTTTTCATTATGACTCCATGAGGCCAAAGTCTGAAAGGAATGACAAACGTGCTCAGTAGTTACTGTAATAAAATGATTCTTCTGTAATTACATTATAAAATCTGATAACAGAACAAACGCTAACACTTCAAAATGTAATCAGACATTTTAACTACTTGATAAAAGCATACATTTCAGTTACCTAGTTTTTTGTAAAATGTCATTAATTTGTTCATATTTTTGCTCTGTCCACATTGCAATTATTGATTTTCTGATAAATCACCTTGCATTAGCAGTATTGTTCAGAGAAAGCATGTTGGTAAAAAACCCCAAGTTGTATTAAAGTTTTACTTACAACTCTGCCTGTGCATGTAATAAAAGGGTTGCAAGCAATATCGACAGAAGAAAAAAAAAGGATCGAAGGTCGAAGCTAGTTCTGGCGGGCCTTCTACCCCCAGACTCTGCTTCGGCCTCCGGTGCTGTGGTGCCCGCTACCCCCCCCCCCGGTAGCGGTCACCCCTGCCTCCCTTCCTCCGACCGGGACTCAACCTCCCGCTTCGGCTCCGGAGGATAGGGAGGCCAGGAAAGAGAAGCGGCGGGAGAAGCACCTTAAGCGGCGGGCTGAGGACTCTTCTTCAGCCCCGCCCGCCAAGAGGGCTTCCCCGTCCAAGTCTTCTTGATCTCCTCCTCCTCGGATCGGATCCCCTTGTTTCTCCCCGGGACCCGAGGAGGAGGTGATCCGGTCCCCGTCGAGGTCATCGAGGCGACACTCCTGGTCTGCCTCGGTGGCCTCGTCGAGGTCCACTTTTAGCATGTCTGATGCGGATATGGACCGGATGATGAGGAGATTCATCCAGGCCCAGATGCAGATGGGAGTGTTTACCTCCCCTCTGGGAGCTCGACCCCTTTTTTCGCTCCTATAGCTCCTTCTCCGACCCGCATTCCGGGCTCGGAGCCGAGCCACGTTGGATCCGGGGGTAGGTCGGAGCTGACCGTGCTGGGCACGTCGGCTCTGACTATTCCCTCGAGTCTGTCGGATCCGACGTCTCGAAGCCGTGGGCCGAGCTACGGATCCGAGGGATTCGGTGTGCTTTCGGCTCCATCCCGGTCGGAGCACACTGGTCCTTCGGATCCGACGTTCTCGGCGCCGGGTCTGATCCCCGCTTCGGATCCGAATGGGAGTCGGATCTCGGATCCGTCTGAGAGCGGCTCCCCCTCGGCTTTCGCAGCAGTGGAGAGGGCACTGTTGAGTGCTTCCAGGCCTCCGGTCCTGGCTTCGGCTCCCTCCTGCACTCCTTCTCATCTGGTCCTGGCTCCCCTCATCCAGACCTCTGGGCAGCCTGCCTCAGTGCCTTTAGGAGTTCCAATGGAACAGGTTACAGCCCGTGAGGACTCCTCGGACAGCCCCCCCCGAGGAGATTCCCCATAAGGCAAAGTGCAAAAGGAGGCACATAGACTCCCCTGAGAGTCTCACAGAAGATACGGACTTGGATGAAGGGGAAGGCTCCCCGAGATCACCCCCTGAGGATGTCTCCTTTGGAGACATCATGGAAATGCTCAAAATCAGAGGTGGGTGGTCTGCCCCCAAGGCTTCCTCTGACGAGTCCATATTCCTTGAGGCATTCGAGGCAGGACCATCTACCTCTTGGGTGTCCCCTCCACCCGACCCCCTGGTGGATCGCATATCCTCTAGGGCGTGGAAGGAACCGGACACCGTAGAGCCGATCCCCAAGCGCCCAGACAAAATTTTGAGCCCCCCTGCAGAGAGATCACATTGGAGCAGAGGTTCCCCTATGGATGCCATGTTGGTGGCTGCAGCCACTAAGAAAGAGTTGGCTCAAGAGAGTCCCACGGTTCATCCTCCGAGCAAGGAGTCTCGCGCGATGGACCATCTTGGGAAGCGGGCCTTCAGTTCAGCGACCTTCTCTATGAGGGCCTTGAACTATATGGCACACGCTATTAGGATGCAGCGGGACCTAATTAAGGAATACGCTGCTTCCCCCTGGGGTCCATGTCGGAGGGAGACAAGGATTTGTACTCTTCCCGAATGGCCACCCTCCGCTCTATCTCTAATACCTCTATGCGGCTATTGTCTCATGCTACAGAGGGAGCCGCTAGAGCAGGCGGAGTCAGGGTTGTCATGAGGAGACAGGCCTGGCTCCGTCACTGTGACTTCTCGGAACCCTTTAAGGCGTCATTCGCGAATGCCCCTTTTGATGGTTCTGCACTGTTCAGCAAAACTGTTCGCGACACTCTTGTCCAGAGCGAGAAAGACGGGAAGACCTTGTCTGTCGTTGGAGTCCGCTTCTCTGCGCCCCAGAGGTCCTTTTCCAAGAACCAAAAGGGTCAGAAGAAGATGTGGTTCCGAAAATCGCATCAATCTCAGTCTGCTCAGGACAACCAGTCCTCTCGTGGCAGAGGAGGACAGGGAGGACGCCTCCCCAGAGGCAGAGGGGGTCCGAGGAATTTTGGGTCCAGAGAACCTTTCTCTGAGAGGCCCACGCAGAACCCCTGAGGGGTTTCCTGACTGCTCCACTCTGGAGGCAGTCGGGGGGCGTTTTTCAAAGCACCTGGCAAAATGGGAGTCCATAACAACAGATCACTGGGTGCTTCGCATTATATCCAGAGGTCACCTAATTCCCTTCATAGCCAACCCCAGAATCAGAAGCCTTCCCGACGTCCCACCCAGTCAAAAGAAGGCAGCCGCTGCAGAAATTCAGCAGCTTCTACAAAAAAGAGCCATCCAGCCCGTCCCCCCAGATCAAGTCGGATCAGTGTTTTACTCCAGGTTCTTTCTGGTGCCAAAAAAGACGGGGGACTTGAGGTCCATCCTCGACCTCTCTTTCCTAAACCTGGTGGTACCCAAACAAAAGTTCCAAATGGTCACGTTGCAATCCGTCCTCCCCTTATTGTGGGAGGACGACTGGATGTGCTCTATAGACCTCAAGGATGCGTACTATCACGTTCTAGTGGACAGGTGTTCCAGGAGGTTCCTCCGCTTCCGGCTGGGAGCCATTCACTTTCAATTCAGGGTCCTCCCCTTCGGTCTCACCTCAGCCCCCAGGGTGTTCACCAAGGTCCTAGCGGTAGTAGCGGCCCACCTGAGACTCCAGGAAATTCAGGTCTTTCCATACCTGGATGACTGGCTCCTCACAGCCCCAACAAGGCATCTACTTTGCTCAGGCAGGGACTATTTTCTCGGTCTGGCTCCACTATTAGGATTAACCATCAACATGACCAAATCCTCTCTCATCCCTACACAGATGCTAGATTTTATAGGGGCAAGACTGGATTCCAGACAGATGCTTGCGTTCTTGACTCCAGATCGACTTCGGAACCTGATGTTACACATGCAGGCCATTCTTCATCTGCAAACTCATTCAGCGGAATTGATTCTGAGGGCCCTAGGATCTATGGCGGCTGCAATCCCTCTGCTACCATTGGCCCGGTTGAACATGAGGGTTCTACAGTGGACCCTCCAGGTACAATGGTCCCTGTCTTGCAACCCTCTGTCTTACCCCGTTTCCTTAAGCAAGGTTTGCAGAAAATCGCTCCTGTGATGGCTCCAGTCTCCCAACCTCCACACGGGCCGTCCCTTCTCACTACCTCCACCAGTCGACACAGTGACCACGGACGCTTCTCGCCTGGGGTGGGGGCATTTTTCAGAAAGAACAGTCCAAGGCACTTGGAACGACGTAGAGACCTCTTTGCATATCAACGTCCTAGAGATGAGAGCGGTGCTTTTGACGCTGCAAGCATTACACAACTCTCCTCCGGTAGGGACAATTGCGATACAGACAGACAACATGTCGGTAGTCTGGTACATCAACAAACAGGGGGGAACCAGGTCTTACCCCCTTTGCCGCGAGGCCATGAGAGTGTGGGAATGGGCGATTTCCACAAACCACTTTCTCATAGCAACGCACATTCTGGAACGGTCCAACATTTTAGCGGACAGGCTCAGTCGTACTATCCTGACTCCTTACGAGTGGTTTCTCAACCACCGAGTGGCAGAGCAAGTATTTGCCTGATGGGGGCGACCTTGTTGCGATCTTTTTGCCTCTCCTTCAAACACGAAATGCAACGATTACTTCGCTCTGATCCCCCCTCCGGGGAAGTCCCCGAGAGACTCTCTAGTTCATGCTTGGCCTCCCGGTCTGCTTTATGCTTACCCTCCTCTACCCCTGATGTTGAAATTGTTACAGAAAGCCAGGCAGCTGGGGAGCAGAATGATCCTCATTGCCCCATTCTGGCCTCGTCAGACGTGGTTCCCTTACCTATGGTCTCACCTAGTGTATCCACCATGGATTCTGGATCCCATTCCAGATCTCATCTCTCATCTTCTCGGTCTTCCAACTCCGAACCTGGTCAACCTCAAGCTGATGGCTTGGTTGCTGCAGTTCCACTCCTCATAAGGACTCCCGGGATCTCATCACCGGTCAAAGCCATTCTTGTAGCAGCTCACAAGCCTTCCACCAGGAAGGTTTATCGGAGTAAGTGGAAACGCTTCACCATTTGGGCAAAACACCGTCGTTTAGACCCATTTACAGCCCCGATATCATCGATTCTAGATTTTCTAACCTCTCTCTTTCACCAGGGTCTAGTTCTTCCACAGTCAAGGTACAGCTGGCAGCAATCTCATACTACCATGTGGGGCAAGAGTCTGGTCCTATTATCACTTCCAAACTGTGTAAGACCTTCCTCAAGGGTACCTTCCTCCTTAGACCTCCAGTTAAAGAGGTGGTACCCCCATGGGATTTATCCTTAGTCTTGCAGTCCTTGACTGGTCCCCCATTCGAACCGGCTGCCACGGTTGATCTCAAATTTCTCTCTTGGATGACAGCCTTTTTGGTGGCCATAACTTCAGCCAAAAGGGTATTGGAATTGCAAGTCCTTTGTGTCAAACCACCATATTTGGTTTTTCACCCGGATAGGGTTTACCTCAGAATCAACCCGTCCTTTCTACCTAAGGTATCTTCAGAAGCGAACATCAATCAATCCATCAATCTCCCAGTGTTTTTCCCCAACTTTCATAACAAAGGAGAGTACAAGCTTCATTCCTTGGACGTACACACACAATTACGTTTTTATATCCACAGAACTGCTGGTCATAGGCAATCCGATCAGTTGTTTATTTCCTTTGCCAAAAGTAATTTCGGAAAATCAGTTTCTAAGGTTTCTCTCTCTAGATGGATCTCGAGTTGTATTCTGTTAGCATATCAGAGTTCGGGAAGGCCTGCACCTCAAGGAGTCCGTGCTCATTCTACTAGGGCCGTTGCCACTTCTGCGGCCTTTCAAGCTAGGGTTCCACTGGATGACATTTGTTCCGCAGCCACTTGGGCTTCATCTCACACCTTTATCAGCCATTATAAAATAGATGTTGTTTCCCGAGGTAGAGCGTCCTTTGGCTCTGCGGTACTCCGGAATATCCTTCCATGAAGGCCACCCAAGACTTAGGTAGCTGGGGACTCTGTCCCACAGGTTGCTGACAAATGAAGTTCCTACTTCAGATTAAGAAGTTATGTACTCACCATAACGTTCCATCTGAGTAGGTATCTTCATTTGTCTGCAACCATCCCCCCCTCCTTCCCCCTGACAGATTGGATCGCTCTTGTGTTATTAGCATATGTTCCCATTGGGACACCTGTTATCTGTTGTGCTATGGGGCAAACTTGATCTGAGGTCAGTTAGGGCAAGCAGGGGATTATGGGTAAGGGGAGGAGCTAGGAGCTCGGATCTATGCTATGTTAGAAGTTGCCGGCTCAGATCCGAGATCGGATCCGTATCCCACAGGTTGCAAACAAATGAAGATACCTACTCAGATGGAACGTTATGGTAAGTACATAACTTCTTATTTCATCTACCCAATTTGTCTTGAATAATAGTTGCATAGCGCTTCTGCTCTAGTATATAAGAAACTATAATCTTTTAATTAATCTAAGCCGTGCCATGCCAATAAATGACATCAGGGTAGGATGGTACATTTTTGATTTACAATTCTAGGGGTTCCTTTTTGTCAGAGTAAAAACTATTGTTCCTTAAAATTTTGTAGGTAAAATTAGTATGACAAGAGTTTTGCCAGGAGGAATAAATCTGGATATTGTACAGCAGCATCTTATTCATTATTGATTTTTGTCACAAATATGTGATGCTACACTTTTCTAAAATGCAAGATTTTTGTATTCAGTAGTTGTTACATGCAATTAAGTGAAATTATATCTAGTTTATATTATTAAGATTTAAGTTACATGCATATTTTAATTTAATCTTGTTTGTTCCCTAGAGAGCGTCATGCTGAGGCACTGGGATTTGGATTCATTGGCATTGTAGTTTTGTTTATATAGTTGCAGTGTTATCTGGATATTATTCAAGAGAAGGTGTGCAAATATATTTGCTTTGCTATGGTCAGGTTCATTGGCAGCTATTCCTTATGTGCTACAAAATGTCAGTGGAAATGCACAGACAAAATTGATTGTCATTAAGAAGTTATTCAAATGCAGACAGTTTTAAACTGATGCTTAATGATCTGCTTGTACTGTGTGTCTGGTGGATCATTTCGTTCTTGTTTTGTGACTGAAAAGTTAGTCTACTAAAATTGTGTAAACAAATAACTGAATGCACATTACAAGTTGTTGCTAGAACATTTCCTTCATTTTGACCCAGTCCAATAGATTTGCTTATTGACAAAAGACCAACATATTATTTTTATCTGATGATGGTGATTTAACAAAACAATGGAAAAAAAGCTGTTTTTGGAATGTGTGTTTGTATTGTGGATATTAGTTCTGTTCATTTTAAGAAGAAAAAGGAGAGTCTATTAGATTTTAAGAACAAACTGACCAAGCTTAATAATGACTGTTTAAAATTTGAAGCAGTTGTGTTTAAATGGAAAAAGGCTAAGCTGGTTCATGATATAAAAGACCAATTGCCCAGGCCCCCTTTTAAATAACTCACAACAACACATAAAGACATTTGACCACCTTTATTAATAATATTAGATAAACATAAACTTTATTCACACTGAACAGATAACAATAAAACAATACTTCACAACTCTCAACGATCTCAGGGCAGCGTACCTACTCACCCTGGCTGTTTCATAAATCAGGACAGTGTACCCACTCACCCTGTTACATCCTCCACCAGGGCAGCGTTCCTAGTCACCCAACAAACCTTAAACTGGCAGCGTACCTGTTCACCTCTTTCAAACCAACCATTAACCAATGAAGTTCTCTTATAGTCAAGCAGCATCCAGCAACTCACTTGATCCCCAATTCAAACCCATGACCACCTTCACCTCAAGGGGAACAGAAAAGGAGAATCCGGTCCCTCTTCTCCACCCTTACACTAACAAAATTGTGACAAAGAAATCATTTGGGAGGGAGGGAGGGACACCAACTCACACCAAAATGTTACACCGCTTCCTGTATTCCAAAATATATATCAGCTACTCTTGTCCCTCCCTAACCTACACCACTTCTCTTATACTCTCAAACTACTTAACCCCTTATTAACCAAGGCCTAGCCTCTGTACCCTGACTTACTAAACCAAAACCCCTTCACCTTTACTCCTAAGATATCCCCCCCAGCCCTAACTAAAGAGGGTCCAGGACAAATTGGTTTGTCCCAAACCTCATTTGTCCAGGCCCCCCTTTTCAATAACTCACACCAACACATAAAGACATTTGACGACCTTTATTAATAATATTAGATAAACAAACTTTATTCACACTGAACAGATAACAATAAAACAATACTTCACAACTCTCAATAATCTCAAGGCAGCATACCTACTCACCCTGGCCGATTCATACATCAGGGCAGCATAGCCACTCACCCTGTTACATCCTCCACTAGGACAGCGTTCCTACTCACCCAACAAACCTTAAATGGGCAGTGTACCTGCTTACCGCTTTCAAACCAACCATTAACCAATGAAGTTCACTTATAGTCAAGCAGCGTTCGGCAACTCACTTGATCCCCAACTCAAATCCATGACCACCTTAACCTCTAGGGGGAACAAAAGAGGACAATCCTGTCCCTCTTCTCTGCCACCAGCCTGCACCCAGGCTGTTCCCCCCTCCTATTCCATAGCCTTCACCATACCTTCTGAAAATAACTTCAAGTGAACGTTAAACAAATCCAAACCAGCATCATTCAAATGCACCCCATCTGATTGATACCAAACTACCTCACCATCCAAAAAATCCCTGTGTTCAATAGTATACATACCTAAAATCTTTAATTGCCTAGCCAGCCTCTGATTAACAAACCTCCTAACTTGCTCAATAGCCCGATGACTAATAGCATTCTCAAACATGGAACTAACTAGTCTCTGACCAAGCTAAACACATACCCGGGTACAACATCTGCAACTTCAACAAAATCCTGTAAAATAATATCTACCAAATGCTTCTTAGAAAGGATTCCAAAATCATCACCTCCCAAATGAATCACTAATATTTGAGGATACCCTACCCTCAACCTTACCTGTTCAAACTTGTGCATCAACCTGTCCCATTTAAGCCCTCTAACCCCATGTCAAGTCACAGACCATCCTAAATGAGACAAACCCAGATTTTTACCATCCTCCCTAACCAATGCACATTTTTCTGCCCAGTAGATATGAGTGACCCATGATGACAATCTGCTTTCCTAAAAGAAAAGAAAATTAATAACATACAACAACAAAACTTATCGAATATATGTTAAAAATGCATTTGAAGACCATCTTCCCACCCTTTTAATAACCTCAATGGAACTGTCCTCCCTAGATAAATCTGAAGCCCTACCAATTCGAAAGGAATGAGCAGCAAACCTTTTTGCTGGAAAACCCATGCAGCGAAAAACCCTCCTAATGAAATGTATGAATCTACCACTTGTCACTCCCTTCCCATCCACCAAACAGAAAACCAAATCATCCAAGCTCACGTCCGAATCCATCTTAATTCCTTGGCCCACCTTACTGGACAAAGCCCAACATTCTTATCAGCCTTAAGCACAACCACTGAACCTTTACCCAGCTGATCTGTCTTAGTCTTTTACAACCCAATAATAACCACACCAGCACCTATCATAACATCCCTCCAAAGTAATGATCCTAACAACTCAGACACTCGAAAGGCACCAACATATAACCATGCACACATCGTAACCCACATAACATAATCCAAAGAACTACCTTCTAATAACGCTAACCCCTTCAACAAAACTTTCAACAATGCCCACTTCAGTGGCCATCTCATATCCCCACTTTCCCCCAACCTTTAACGTACGTCTTACTATCCATGACTTCGTAAAATCCTGGAACCCCGATACCCTTGCAAATATGCTAATTGCAGCCAAATCCACCCTATGTGTAAGTAAGGCCTTACTTAACCTCCAAGCTCGAGCTAAATAGTGCAGCAACAGCTCTTCCGACCACACCCCTTCTTCTTCTGGCAATTGTAGGACAAACTGATCAAATTCACAAAGTGCCCTACCATAAGCCTTCCTGGTAGAGAAAGCCCAAGAATGATGAACCAACCTTCTGGCTACCTTGACACAAGGTTCCACAACTCCTCTGGCAGGAGTTCCAGCACTTCCTCCACCCCTGGAGCCAGCAGCTGAAACCTGTAAAACTGAAATTGGGACAATCTATCACCAATGTCATTCATCACACCAGGCACATGCACCCCTGTAAATGAAAATGTATTAATAGACTGTAAAACCAGTTTACTTTAAATAAACAGTAACAACTCTCACTTAGCCCTCTTCTTTTGCAAAACCTGCATCACCGTCATGATATCAAATGGAAAACAACTCGCTTGCCACGTAAACGGTCCTTCCAAACTACCAAAGCTGCCCAAATTGGCATCAACTCTAAAAATGCAACATCACTTCTCAGTTCTTCCTTCCAAAGTTGAGGCCATTTAGCTGCAAACCACTGCCCTCCAAAGTAAGTGCCCATGCCAATGCTGCCAGCTGCATCCGTGAATAACTGAAGTTCCTCTTGGCCCACCCAGTCTGCTGCCAAAAAGAAGTCCTGTTGAATTTTTCCAAAAAACAGGACCACAACAACAAATCCTCCTGAACCAACTTGGTCACCCAAACCCAATGGTGTTTACTCTTACCCCCTTTCAACAGAAATGCCACTGACCTACAAAAAGTACGCCCAGGGAGTATCACTCGACATGCAAAGTTCAAAAGCCCTAACAACTCCATAACTGTCCGAAGCCATACTTTATCCTTAGCCACAACCGACCTTATCATCTTCAGTCTGTCTATCTTAACCATAGGCAAGCAAAACAGTCCCCATTCAGCATCCACCTGTAATCCCAAAAATGTTAATGCTCTTGCTTGGACCTTCTAATTTATGTTGAGCCAATAGTACCCCTAGTTCCTCACACATGCTCGTAAATTCCCCAAACCGCCCTGCGCTCCTCACCATCCTTCCCCAACTAACAAGAAATCATCCAAATAATGTACTGCCTTCTGCGTACCCACCCTCTGGTGCCATACCCACTGTAGCACCTTACTAAACTTTTCAAATGTTGCACATGCCACAGAACAACCCATTGACATTGCTTTTTCAAAATATTATTTGTCACCCACTACCATCCCCAGTAACGGTCAGTTGTCTTGCCTGATTCGCAGTAAATGAAAGAAAGACTCAATATCCTCTTTTACCAACCACGGCTCCTTAAAATTCCTAATCACCTTGACGGCATTGTCTGAGGATGCATAAAGAACCTTAACATCCTCCCCTGCAATGAAATCATTAACTGAGCCCCCTTTGGGATATGACAAATGGTGGCTCAACCTAAGCTCCCCAGCCTGTTTCTTTGGTACTAACCCCAAGGGCGACACCTCGAAATTAACAAAAAGCGGACTGTCGAACAGACCCAATAACCGGCCAGCCTGGCACTCCTTCCCCTCCAATCCCTCCAATATATCCTCCTTACCATGCACTGAGCGCAGATTCTTGCAAAGCATCCCATCTCCAGCCATCCTAGACTTAATAGAAAACCCTCGTTGAAACCCATCTAATATCTCACCTTTAAGCGCAGGGTTGGGGAAAACCTTGGAGTATGCCACATAGAACCTCCACCTTAATGGGGAAAGGCCCCCCTTCCCCTATTCCCCTTAAAGAATCCAATTCCCCGAGATCCACAAAAATTACCTCTATCACTAATGGCTTGAAAGCCTTGAACGGTGGGAAAGCCACTCTCTTAGGTTCATAGGTAGGTACTAGGCTATCGGCCCAAGGGCCTAAGTAATCCTAGCCAACAGGGTTCCCTGTCTTACGCCACCCAAAGTTATTTTCCTGTGCCCCTGTCGAGCAGAGCCACAGAAGTGATCCCCGGGGTTTATTTCCTATTTCCCATTCACCTCTCCCTTGACACGAAGTTCGAATTCAAAGCATTGAGGTCACAGCAACTGCACTGAACGGCCGGATGACGTCCTCCACACCTCGAACAAGAGTGCGAGAATTTAAACCCAACCCTTGAACAAGAGCCATTATTAAAGGACCAACACACCCCAACTCCTTCTCCCCTTTTTCCCAGCCTATTAATTCCTCCCATAAGTATCCATTAAGTTAGCCAATCAGATATCAGGATAATGCACTTCCCAGCAAAGGGAATGATCTACAGCCTTCCACTTAAGGAACCTCTGATCATACCATAACCAAGCATTCCCTGACCATAAACATTGCGCCTCCTGAATTGTAAGAAAATAACCCAAAAGTGGCAAAGCCACAGACCCCCTCCTTTTCGAAATGCACAACCATGTAATAAATAAAACCTATAACCCAATTATCCCAAGTCCTGGGGTGAATTTTACCTACTCTTTTCCTACCCAAAGCAATCAGTGTGGCCAACAAATCCTTACTATTAGCCGACTCCACCTCTACCAAACGCTGTACCCTTTCCACATCAATTAACTCAAATACATCTACTTATTCCCCTTTCCAAATTTTTTCCTTCACTGCCGATGGAATGTGTGGGGTCAAAAAGACTGTCCCTGACCCCTGCCCCAATGCCTGTATGGTTAACCAATCCCCTGGCCGAAGACCAAATTCGGGCGCGTATATCCCTGCAACCTCCACTTCCACACACCCTACCATATTCCATATGCTACCAGAATCCCTACTTCTGAGCTCCCCTTCTTCATTTACCCCCACATCCTCACTGCCTGTATCATCTACCAAAACTGATGAAGCAAAAACATTACCTGAGCCTCCATCTTGAGACCCACTTGCAGCCGATGAGCCAGCTGAGACCACTTCCTTTGCTGTACGCTGCCTCTTCCCCCGAGCTGTAGCTCTCTACGTGGAATGTCGCCTCTTCTGACCAGATGTTTGTTCCTGCTCTGCAACTGCCTCTGATGTCCACACCTCTTGGAAAGGTTTCTCAGCCTAAGCCGCTATAGCCTGCCAGCGCTGCCGCAGTCCAGGTAAGTTAGCTATCTGCAGAAAAGAGAGATAGAAAAACACCCACATATTAATCATCAAATGCATCAAACATGCACCCCTTTTCCCTTCCTAACCCCTCAACAATACCAACTGTAAATCTTACCTATATTATGCCATCCTAAATGTAATAGCCCTGCCCAGTCTCAAACCCAGAGCCTTGTACCCCACAGTTAGAATAATGTACCACTCCCCTTTCGAGATATACCAATAAAGTAGGCACCAACCTCCTGCTTTATCAGCTATGCTTGATACATCACAGCATGTTATTTTATTATTTATCTTTTTTTTTTTTCATTATCCCTTCCATGAATTGGGCTTCTGTCCTACTGTGTCTGCTTTTGGGAACTCCTACCCTAGCTAACCTACCCCAGGCAAACATACAGGGACCTCCACTTCATTGTTTATTTAAGATCTCTAAAAGCTGACAAAATGGTTTGTATTGACAATTTAGTATTAATTGTGTATGTTATGAAAAGGTAAGGCAGAAAGAGATATCAGATTGCCATCTTCCGACAGATTCTATTTCATTTCTGCAGCAATGGCCTCTTTAGACAGACATTTGACAGCACATCTTAAAATGGTAAATGACTCTTACGTTTTTTTTTTTTTTTAATTACCCCAGTACATGCAGCTCTGTTTTAGCTGCTCCACCCCCCTCCATTTAGAGCTCACTGGCTACATGAGCTCTCCTGCAGTTGCATAAACTGCTGCTGACCTTACCGCGCATGCGTGAATGTCTCCACCACGCAGTAGACATTCCCCAGGCCTGAAAACAGGAAAAACTGCACAAGTAGCCACAGCAAACATACCCAGGCCGCCTTATCTCAACAGCCCAGACCACTTACCACCAATGACTTAGAAAGAAACCCCTGCTCCAGGAAACATCCAGCAAAACCACGAGACCACCAGGGAAACGACAGGGCCAGGAAACCACGAGACCACCTAGGAAAGACAAGGCAACATGCTGCTGCCACCCAAAGCCACCAATGGTCAAGAAAGCCAGCAATGAGGAAAATAGCACAAAAAACTAATCCCCAGCCCCACCAACGTGCCACGAGGCCACCAGGGAAACCAAGGAACCATCGCGAAGACACCCAGGTAAGCCATGCACACAACAAACAGCTTGCTCCCATGACAAAACACAATTCACTTCCACGATATCCTCCTATTCACCCCGCATCACATATGTCCTACCCTTTAACGCCCCCCTCCCAACTGCGGCATCCTAAATGACAGCTACAACAAACAGAGAAAGTAAGAGAAAAAATAAATAAATAATGCACCCTGCTCCAGCCTGAAAGACCTCCTGCAGCACGCACACTCTAAGGCCTACCTGCCACCGAAGTACCTACAAGGTCGTCTGGATGTGGGTTAGCTTCAACAACACACTATATCAGCAACTCTAAGTCCCTCCCTAACCTACATCACTTCCCTTAAACTCTCATACTATTTACCCCCTTATTAACCAAGTCCTAGCCCCTGTAGCCTGACTTACTAAACCAAAGCCCCTTCCCCTTTACTCCTCAGATATCCCACCCCCTAACGCTAACTAAAGAGGGTCCAGGACAATTGGTTTGTCCCAAACCTCATTTATATGTTCTATACCCAGGCACCAGTAACATGAACATTAGCATCATATTCAAGTGTTCATTAAACTGCCCTGTAATTAGAACACCGACCAATGTACATTTAATGGTTTAAGAACTGAATAACACTGCAAGTTTTCCAGTTGAAAATGAGCATGGTAATGTTCAACACACTCAGCAGGGCAAAAGAGAAAGGTTTTGTGTCAGGCTTCCATGATATAGACACATACATTGACAACGTTACAGTAAAAAACATTGAGATATTACTTTTGTCTGATTTTATTTTGACTACTGATATTAACTTGTTATTATCTAAGGATTTAAAATTTATACCCATTTTCTTTACACTTCATAATCTAGGAAATTGAATTTGGGATGTTAAGTTGTCTATCTCGCCTTCATTCTTGCTGGTTGGGTTCGGAGCCGATTCTTGGCTCCGACTCGGCCATCTTCAAAAGCGCGAGAGCTGCATACTGGCTCGAGGCCACCCCATATCCCATGATGCCTGGCACTAGATACCCAGATCTCGTTTGCCGCTTCTGCTGCAAGGTTGTCTTGCTGGCTCAGGTCGTATATTTTCAGTATTTTATCCGTTTTGATAGAAATTATTAGGCTTGTTAGTGTAGATTGTTTATAGTAGTTACAACCTTTCTCTATATATACTTGTTGTATCTATAATTCTTTCTTGATCCTTCCCCTATCCCTTCAGAAAACTTGTTTTAGTTAGAGTTTTCCCCTCCCCCTTCACTTTCTTCTTATAGGTAGCCATTTAAATTAGAGGCTAACCCTTTTCCTTTTCTCTATATAAAAAAAAAAAAAAAAAAAACAATTTTAGCTTTTACCTAGTTAGTTTTATTTAGCTTGTAAGTAGAATATTGTAAGTATTGTAGGCTGTGTTTTGGGTGTGGCAACTTTAGTGTGTGTGATAGTTGTTATATCCTAGTTTTTGTGTATTGTTCTTGGTATTCTATTTTTTTCAGGGATGTCCAAGGATACCAAGGTGTCCAGATTCAAGAAGTGTGACTCATGCTGTCAGAAGATGTCTCTGACAGATGGTCACACTCCTTGTGTCTATTGTCTGGGCGCCGTGCACCTGCAGGACTCTTGTTCGGTTTGCCATGCTTTCAGCCCAAGAGTCCTGCAGGAGCGTAAAAATAAGTTAATCCTACGGGGTTTACTTAAGCAGGATTCACCGGCTAAGGCTCAGCCCGTGAAGGCCTCTAAGCCACCCAAATCTTCGGCTCCCAATTCGGAGCCGCCGATGGGTGAAGCTGTTCCTTCAGCCCCAGTTCTGGCCGGAACCGATTTACCTGTCTCCCAGTCGGTTCCGACTCTCTCTTAGGAGCCATCGAGGAGTCGAAAGAGATCTAGGTCTCCTTCCCTGGAGTCGATACGCTCGGCTCTGAGGTCTCCTCTGCTACAATCTGAGCACAGTCATCGGTCCCACTCTTCTCGGTCCTCAAGACTATCAGATCATGACGTGGAGAGAGTGGTCAGTAGACTGTTAAAATCACAGGCCCTAGCAAAAATGTTGTCCAGCTCCCATCATCAGGTGTCGGCTCCATCCATGTCTGCAGTTATTCCTCCTCCGACTCCTCCCTTGAGCTCAGAGCCGGAGTTCGTTGGGGTTCGAGTTGGGGTTCGAGTCGTGGAACCGTTGGCACCGATACCTTTTCTTTCGGTTTCGTTGTCAGCTCCGATCACTTCCTTGGTACCGTCCTTGGAAGGGTCTGGGCACAGAGACTCCCTCGTTGGCTCCTTGGTGACGAGTGGCATCGGACCCTTTTCCGACCCCGTTCTCCCCCTTGGAGCTTCAGCGCAGGTGAGCTTGGCTCCTATATTGGCTTCAGAGCCGTCCCCCTCAGTGCGGAGAGGGATTTTAGTCTCTTCGGAACAAGTGCCTTCTCGGCATCCGAGCAGGGACGCCTTCGAGGTCATGAGGAGTGTGGTGGCCCCTGAGTCAGCCCCACGATCATCCCCATCGGCTCCTCCCACTATGGTGCCTGCATCTGCCCCTCCTCCAGACCCCAAGCATGGGGAACCAACACTCCAGGGCACCCCCTTGGTTGTATCTTCCTCTTCCGAGGCCTCTCCTGATCATTCAGAGGAGCCGCCTCATAAGAGGAAATGCAAGTGGAAGCATGTTGACTCCCCTGAGTCTGTCACATCAGATACTGACTTAGAGGATTCAGAAGGGTCCCCGAGATCCCCCTCTGAAGATGTCTCCTTCCCAGACATCCTTGAGATGCTTAGACAGAGGGGGAACTGGACTACCCTAAGCCCCTCCGAGGATGAGTCGGTATTCCTGGATGCTTTTGGATCCCGACCTTCCACCTTCTGGGTGTCTCCGCCTTTCGACCCACTGATGTCTGTGGTGGCTCGGAAGGCGTGGTCAGCTCCAGACACAGTGGAACCGACCCCCAGAAGACCCGCTAAATTCATAACTGCACCACAGGATAAACAGTTTTTGACCAAAGGTGTCCCTGTTGATGCCATGGTGGTAGCGGCAGCCACAATGAAGGAGTTGGCTGAAACTTCTTCATCTGTCCATCCCCCTAACAAGGAGTCCAGGATGATGGACAGATATGGGAGCGGATGTTCTCTTCAGCGACCTTTTCTATGAAGTCTCTGAATTATTTGTGCCACTTTACCCGCCTTCAAAGGGATCTCCTTAAAGAGCTTGGAGATACCCTCCAAGATCCATCAGCTGAGGGGGCCCAGGCTAAGGCAGCCTCCCAGTTGGCGACTCTTAATTCAGTGGTGAACTCCTCCATGAGGCTCATTTCTTATGCAGCCGATGGTGCGAGTATAACCACGGGCACAGGTGTTGCTCTAAGGAGACACGCTTGGATGCGGCTATGTAACTTTGCTGAACCTTTCAGAGCGTCTTTCACCAACACCCCTTTTGATGGCTCCTCTCCTTTTGGATCACAGGTGAAGGACAACCTTACCAGTTGTGAGCAGGAAGGCAAGACTCTCTCTGCCATGGAAGTCCATTTTTCCACTCCTTCCAGACCATAACCCAAGGGTCAGAAGAGTGGAAAGATGTGGTTCCGGAAATCCAAGGGAGCCTTGCCGGACACATGTGGTGAGTTCCCATCCAGGGGCAGAGGAGGGAACAATAATAGACGCCGCCGTCGTGACAGAGGGGGTCCACAAACCAAGGCAGCAGAGAATCCTTCTCTGAGAAACCCTTCCAGCATCCCTGAAGGGTTGCCCAACTGCCCACCTCTGGAGGCAGTCGGGGGAAGATTATCGGTGTACCCAAAAGCCTGGCAAGACATTACACAAGACAAATGGGTACAGTCGGTTATATCCGGAGGCTACAGAATACCCTTTGTTCGCACTCCCGTAGTGTTAAACAAGTCCCTTCCAGATGTTCCACCCAATCTAAGGAATCAAGCAGTACAAGAAATTTCAGAACTGCTAAGAAAAAGGGCCATCCAGCAAGTCCCAGCAGACCAGCAAGGATCTGAAATTTACTCAAGGTTCTTTTTGGTACCAAAAAAGACAGGGGACTGGAGACCCATTCTGGATCTCAGCAGACTGAACAGGTCTGTACAAAGAACGAAGTTTCGGATGGTCACGCTACAGTCCATTATGCCCTTTCTGGGTCAGGACAATTGGATGTGCTCTATAGATCTTCAGGATGTGTACTACCACGTCAAAATGGACAGACACTCCAGAAGATTCCTTCACTTCCAGCTAGGAGCCAGCCATTACCAGTTCAGAGCTCTGCCCTTTGGTCTTACCACAGCCCCCAGGGTGTTCACCAAATGTATGGCAGTAGTTACCGCTCACTTGAGATGGCAAGGATTCCAGGTGTTTCCATATCTAGATGACTGGCTCCTTACTGCTACCACCAGGCATCACCTTCTGCGAGCCAGAGACTACACTATCAAGACCCGACACTTGCAGCAGCTGGAGAGGCCACAAAAGTTCCTCACCAAAAGGCTAAAGGGTCTCAAACATCTGTCCTATGCTGCCCGACTGAAAGAACTCCAGCTCTATTCAGTCGCTTACCGCTTGCTCAGAGGTGACCTTTGCCTAACATACAAGGCCATGTCAAACCCAGATTTGATGAATATGCTTCACCTCAAAAAATCTAGATCCGTCAGAGCCACAAGGGCGGGAGACTTAAACCTCGACACGGCTATTAATAGGACGTGCTGGAGGGATAGATTCATCACCCAAAGACTCCCTATGCTGTGGAATAAAATCCCGGTATATGTGAGGCAGAGCACCTCGCTGGCCTTGTTCAAGAGAAATCTTGACCAATGGATGGGAGATCGCAGATATACCCCAGGGATTACCTCAGTGTCACTGCTCGACAGAGGCACAGCAAAATAATGGGTATAGTTCCCCATACTAAAGGGGTGGCGTAAGCCACAAAACTATGGGCTAGGCTTGTAAATGCCCTCAGGCAGATAGCCTAGTATGAACCTATGAACCTATGAACAACGCACATCCCTGGGAAGTCCAACGTCATAGCAGACAGACTGAGCAGAGCAATTCTCATGCCTCACGAGTGGTCTCTGAATCAAGTAGTTGTGGACCAAATATTCCACAAATGGGGCCAGCCTTGCTGCGACCTTTTTGCCACCCCCTTCAACAGCAAGTGCAACAATTTCTTCTCTCTCCTTCCACTTCCCGGACATTCCCCCAGAGATGCTCTAGTCCACGATTGGCATTCCCTCCGTTTCCCCTTATTCCGAAACTGATACAGAAAGCTACTGTATTGGGCTGCAAAATGATCCTCATTGCCCCTTACTGGCCTCGACAAATATGGTTCCCGTTCCTGCATCATCATCTTCTCGAGCAGTCTTGGACTCTGGACCTAGTTCCAGACCTTCTGATCCATCAATCGGGTGGGCTGCACCAATCCCTGCAATCTCTCCAGCTCACTGCTTGGTTGCTCCACTTCCAACCTTAGCCAGGCTTCCAGATATCTCCCCCTCTGTGCGTGAAATTATTTTATCATCGCACAAGTCTACCACTAGGAAAACTTGCGCTAGTAAGTGGAAACGTTTTTCTTCCTGGGCAGAGACTAAGAGTATAGACCCCTTTTCAGCCCCTATACACCACATTTTGGAATTTCTTCCGGAACGCTTTCATTCTGGGTCCGCTTCCGCCACAATTACAGTTCAGTTAGCTGCAATTTCAAATTTTCACATTGGCCTGTCAGGAAATAATATCATGTCGCATAAGCTATGTAAAGCCTTTCTCAAAGGGACCACTCTGCTCAGGCCTCCAGTGAGAGATCCTCCACCTCCGTGGGATCTAAATTTGAATTTAGCTTTTCTAATATTGCCTCCCTTCGAACCTGCAGCATCTTGTTCCTTGAAGTTTTTATCTTGGAAAACTCTCTTTCTGGTAGCCATTACTTAGAGTTTCGGAACTTCAGGCTCTTTGTACCCCGTCCTCCGTACCTAGTGTTCCACAATGATAGGGTTGCTCTCAGGACTAATCCTTCCTTCCTTCCTAAGGTCTCTTCAGAAAATAACTTGAATCAGTCCATAGACCTTCCTATGTTTTTTCCCAACCACTCCAACAGGGCAGAATATAAATTGCATCAGTTAGATGTTCACAAGCAACTACGCTTTTATTTGCATAGAACTAAAGATATTAGGAAATCGGACCAACTTTTCCTTTCTTATGCTGAGGGTAAACAAGGTCTTCCACTCTCAAAAGTAACCTTGTCCAGGTGGTTGACTTCTATCATCACATTTATCTATCAACTGAGGAATAAAGAATTACCTGTTAAACCAAAAGGTCACTCCACCAGAGCTTTAGCCACTTCTGTGGCCTTTCAGGCTAGGTTGCCCATGGAATCTATTTGTGCTGCGGCTACGTGGGCCAACCCACATACTTTAATTTCACATTATAAGTTGGATGTGGTTTCCAGAAACAGAGCAGATTTTGGTTCCACTGTTCAGAAGAGTTTGTTCAGGTGAGCCACCCAGGACTTTAGGTGCTAGGGAAGCTGTCCCAAACAGCAAGAATGAAGGCGAGGTAGACAACTTAACATAAAGAAGTTATGTACCTACCATAATGTTCCATGTTAGTTGTCTTCTTCTCGCCTTCTTTCTTGCGTTCCACCCTCCATCCCCCTATCCTTGTAGACCGAGAAGAGTTCCTTATGGTTTTTCACTGGCTGAGTCTTCTCTGGCTATTCCTTTCTGTCTAGTAGCCTCTCTGGAGGTTTTATATATTCCAGGATAGGATTCTTTCCTTATTATGTCTGCAGTTAGACTTACCAAACAAGATCTGGGTATCTAGGGCCAGGCATCATGGGATATGGGGTGGCCTCGAGCCAGTATGCAGCTCTCAAGCTTTTGAAGAAGGCTGAGTTGGAGCCGAGAATCGGCTCCAAATCCAACCAGCAAGAAAGAAGGCGAGAAGAAGACAACTAACATGGAACGTTATGCTAGGTACATAACTTCTTTTTTTGTTGTAAGCTGTGTTTAAAGAACATTTTTATAAATGTTACCGATAGGGAAGAAACAGTTGCAAATATTATAAGGCATGATGATAATGTGTTTGATGAAAACATGGATGAAATCAGATTTAATGCCACATGTGTTTGATTTTGCTGATAGTGAAGTAGAAGTGCTTGATAATGATATTTGTATATGGTGTCATAAAACCTATGAAAATACTTGTGCCTAATTTAAAGTTAATGCAGCAGTCTTTTGTCATTAAAGAACAATGCCACCATTAATGTTTTTTAATCATCTGCAATTCTCAAGCATGTGGATTTATTAAAAGAGCACGTCATGAAAGGTGCGTGGGAAGCCTTTAAATTATTAGGGGGGGGGGGTGTTAAGATCTGCTATGCAGATAAGGGGGTGTGATGTAGTTATTACAAATGTATGTGATGATTTGAGAATGTACAATACTGTATTCAACAATAAAGAAGAAGAATTAGCTCATAAATTCTTGTTAGAGTTAAATGGTGAAATGTATTTGTTGGAAAGAGGGGTTTCTCTTTTAAAAATACTCACAAAAACACAATTGTGTACCTCTCATAAGGTGCAAAAAAAAACAGTTCTTCCTCTTAGGGTGGGGCATTATGTAGCCATAGAGATTTAAGGTTTCCAACAAAATGGGTTATTTTTAGATGGCACTGAAATATTGTACTGATAAAACTGATCTTTTTCATTATGCACTTTAGTGAGGCAGTGGAAAAACACATCACTTGGCAGAAAAATTACTTTTGGGCTGTTGTATGATGTCAGGAATTTATATTTCCAAATTGTTCATCCACTTGGCCTAAGGGGAGTCACAGATATTTGAAGGGGAGATCCTGTACATTTTATGTGCTTTCTTTTTTGCATATATTACAGTTAAGAATGACAGTGATGAAAGTGGGTTCCAGTGTGTAGCTTTGAAGACATTTCCCTGTGAGCTACATCACTGAAACCAGAAGTCTGCAGCAGCAATTTGCTATAGACCGGTATGGCTGAAAAGCACAATCACTGCAGCTGTATACTCTGAAAAGAAAACTAGCACATTGTGGTGATCCCTAAGGACAGCTACCCAGCTCTATCCTAGCAGAGATATCTGCTATAGAAGAGTTATAACTCTTCTGCTGTAGTAATTTCGGCATGTTGTTCTTCAAAGCATATCCTCACTCCCAAACATACACTAAGCACCTCTTAGAGATTCACTGCATAGAGCTAAAATTGGGGATAGTTGAAAAACCTGGACTTATCTCACTAACCGCAGAAAAACACTAAATAATTCTGTCATATTCTCCATAGCATCAGGATGCCTTTCCACGCTGTCATGATGTCTGTTTCTCTCACTGATTCAGGCCCCTCTGCGTCAGTGGAAGCATGCAGTCACTTTGGAGTAAAGGAAATAAAGCATCATCCTTCTAAAATGAGATGCAAACCTTTTATAAAAGAATTGCCTGGCTTCATTTTCTTGAAATAGTCCTTCTGTCCCTGTGGCACCACCCTCTTCGGAAATCTAGCTAATGGCGGTGCTTAGATAGACAGACCAGGCCAATAATCATCAGTTCCTTAAAAGAAAGAAAGAAAGAAAAGAAAAGGAAAAACATCTTGTAATTGAGGTTCAGCTCATTCTGGGCTGTTTAGTTTGCTGGGTCATGAGCCAGGGCCAAGCTTATAGTTGGGTTTGAGCCATATTTGTTTTGCCCACTTCTACCAATAGCCAATTGTCGGCCTCAGGAGCTCCTTCAGAGAGAACAATTTGGATGGAGGAGGTGGAAGGTTTGATTCCACTGTACAGACAATCAACTAACTCTATAGTTCTGATAACTACATAACTTACATACTTAAGTTTGTCCTGTCAGTACATTGGAACTGATGGACAGACTCCCAGCAGACCTTGGGTATAATTAGGATAACAAACCTTTTTAGAATGGAATCCCTATGAAGACTGTAATGTTTATTAGAATTATATAAGGAAGACCAAGTTGCAGCTGCACAAATTTCAGCCATTAGTAGATTCCTGAGGAATGCTGCTGAGGTAGCTTGAGCCCTCTCAGAATGCAGTCTAGGTTTGGAAGACAGCGTCTGGTTACTACATGAATAACAGAAATTAATGCAATACAATAACTATTTGGCTAAAGAAAGTTTCACTACTCCCTAACCTTTATTTAATTTTGTATAATGAAGCAAATAACTGGTCATCTTTTCTGAATTCCTTTATCTTAAGAAGATAGAATCTGAGACGCCTGTGTAGTCCAAGCTCTTGTTGCTATGGCTTGGTTAAAAAAATGGTAGTTGAACAGATTAATTTAAATTAGTCTGGGTTACAACCTTGGGCATAAAGGACAGGTTAGTTCAAAGTTATAGGATGTCTTTATGAAATACGATGTACAGGAGTTCAGAGAACAGGGCTTGTAGTACTGCAGTTCATCTAGCAGAAGTAATGGCCACCAGAAAAAGGGTTTTCCATACAGAATTTAATGTCAGCTGAATTGGCAGGTTAAAGTGATGAGTAAGTTTACTTTGATTGAAAGTAGCTGAACCCTGGCAGAAATGTTAAAAGTTTAGGGATTGATGCTCACAAGTGGTCTATGTCTTCTTTGCCTATATAGTGTACTTAATCCATTTGCCTTTGTAAATTTGTCTGACTGAAGGCTTCTGGGCAACTATAAGAAGTTCTATAACTTGTGGCGGGACACTAACGTCCATGGGCATCACTGGAAGTAGGGAAACCAAATTGCTCACCTTAGGGACTGAATCCCTGGATGAAGCTAAGTGGATGGATGCGTCAGCAGAAGAGGGTGCTACAGAAGAAGAGTGTTTTTTTCTTAGGTGAGGCCAAAACATGGGAAACCAAATCTGACATGGCCAGAATGGGGTTCTGAGATTGACTTTGAATATGCACGTCCAGACTTTCTACAGAAATCTTGGAATGAGGGGTACAGTAGGAAAGGCAGAAAGGAGTCCCGGGGCCAATTGTGGATGAATGCCTCTCAGGTCAGTATCCCTCCTGAGGGGTAATGGAGAAAACATTGTTGCATTTGGTGTTGGATCAAGAAACAGAGAGACTGCAACAAGGCTTCTCCCACCTACGAAACATCTTTTAAGACACTGATTTGTCAAGAGACTGTTTGTGTGGGAGCATTATTGGTTTGCTCAACGTGTCCACGGTCAGAGAGATAGATGCTCTGGGATTTGTATTGCTATTATAAAGTGATGTGAGGATATGGTCCATCCCCAAACCTGCATGACTTCTCAGCAGATGGGATAGGATTGATTTTCACCCTGCTTGTTGATGTACCCTACTACTGCCTTGTCAGAGTGGATGGACACTGCACCTTGTGGAAATATTTTTTAAAATGCCTGTAATGCAAGGGCTACTGCTGTTATCTCTAGTACATTTATGTGCAGCTTGGCTTCATCTGTGATCCACATCCCTTAGAATGTCTTTTTTAAGCCATGTCTCCCCCCCTTTTAAGGAAACATCCTTTGTTTTAGTGGCTGATGGATTTATCTGCCAGCTCAGATCTTTCAAACAATTCTTTGGAAGCTTTAGTGTATTTTTCACTGGTTGTGTGACACCACTAAACTTTCAGAGTCTACAGAAGTATCATTCTCTGTATATGGTTTAGGGTTACAATAAAGGCTGACTACAGCTTCAATGATTGTGAATATTCTGTCTGAGGTAGTATAGCTAACTGTCATACACTGTCCAACTGGCAACTGATAAATGTTAAGAATCTGGGATGGTTCTAGATGTAACTTAGTGAAATTAACAGTATCTACAAGGAAAGGCAGAGCTGAAGTAACTATCATCTTCCAAGAAAAAGATTTTTGTGGATGCAGCAATAGGCCAGTCATTTAAGTAAGGGAAGATGCGACTGGAGTTGTGCACTTGATGCACACCAATGGGTCTGTGGTAAGTCCAAAAGGAAAGGCTCAGATCTGGTAATGTCTCCCACCTGAAAGCAGAGGAATCTCCTTGATGGCTTGGCTATCTTGATATGTGTGTTAGCATCCTGGAAATCAAAAAAAAAACACATCCAATCTCCTGCTTGCAAACAAGGCAGATGGATTGCACCATAACAATTAGGAAGGACACGTTCTTAATGTATTGATTCAGATGACCAAGGTCTGGAATAAGTCTGAGATCCTGAGTTATTTTTGGGGACTAAAAACCTTGAGTAAAATCCAGATCCTTTCTTGTTTGATGGGATCTCCTAGATAGCTCTTTTTTTGAGAGAAAGATTTTCATCTCCTGCCTAGCCACTTTACTCTAGCATGGTGGCATAATGGATGAATGAAAAGTTGGTTGTATGGTTGGTTATTCAAATGATATTGTACTGACCCTGGATATGATCTCCTTAACCTAAAGAGTCTTGCATGATGGTTTGCCACACAAGAGGATGCAAGGAGAAATGTCCCCGGACAGCCTTCAGAAAACAGTCAAGCAACCCTTCAGGGTTCTTACTTGCTTGATCCTTGAGGAGGAACCACTGAATCTCTTTTGGTGTGGTCCAGCATTGCTTTTTGGTGGTGGTTACTACTATCCCAGGATCCCCTATCAAATTGGTACTGGTGCTGACTGTTGGAATTTATACAATCAGATGTTCTTAATTGCCTTCTGATTTCTGTGAAACAACCTCTGAGGAGCTGACAACTTCACCCCAACAGCTGTGAGTATTTTGCCCTCCTGCTCACACTGTTGTAGCTTATCTTTAACTTTCTGTCCAAAAAGTGAGGCTCCATCAAAAGAAAGGAGCATTGAAGAAGGCCGCCTTAAGGTATTCCATGAAACAGTCAAACACAGCCTGGCCTGACACTTCACTGCAGTTCTTTACCCCGCTGATCTAGTTGCTTCATCTGTGTAAGTGATGCATGAACAGTGATGTAATGGAGTTAATGATAGCCACAATAGTCTCCAACTGTTTGTACAGGTCACCAGTGAGTAGTTGATTCAGAATTTCAAGGGTCTTTCATATTCGGTCTTTCTGAAACCTTGCCATACATGCCACATAGTTCATCGCTTTGATGGAAAAGATACTTGACGTACAGACCCACTTTCCTGATCAATCCATCATCCAGTAATTCTTGTTTAATGGAAGAATAGCCATAGAATCCACTGGGACCTGATGTTTAGTAGCTGCTGAAACCACAGTGGAGTCCAGACTGGGTCATTTACGCCAGTGGGATCTGTCATTAGGGGTCCACAACACTCTGCCAGGTTGTCTAGGAATCATCTGTACACCTTTGGGCTCATTTCATGCTTTTAAACACACCAAGCCTGTGAGTCTGGCAGTTGTCCATCCAGGCTGCTTGGTTTGAGGACCTATAGGTTTCTTGGAAGATATCTTCCTCAAAGAGGGTGGGAGTGTATTGGCCAGGAGTCAGTGTGTCTCATCTTAAGATTTTCACAAAACTTTATGTCTACTGGAGGGGATTGGGATGAAGCCTCCCCGTCATCCAGATCTGTGCCCAAGGAGTGAAACTCCAATGAGGAATCTGTGTGTTTCCTCTTGCACAACCTTTTCTTAGGTGTGTTTAGCAGGGATTTGTCTGATCTCTCCTGCGGAGAAGGTAAACCAGACCTTGGGTGACTCCTGCACCTCTGTAGATGTTCTTTGTGTTTCACTGTTGCAGTCATCACCTGTGGGTTATCCCTGCTGTGGTAGCCCTCGGCCAGCCCGAATACCAGAGTCACTGTTTTTCTGTGTCGGCGGCTGTCACTTGCTTGCTGAAGTCAGGACATTAGTACTATAAAGGAAGGCAGCTGGCATCATTACATCAGTCTTTCTTGCCGTGGAGCCCGTAGCAGAAGCAGTTTGCAAGTGTGCCGGTCGGTCGCTACCAGAGTTTGAATTACAGCTGAAAACGTCTAAAACTAAGTACCCCGTTGGGGATCCTTTTTTCTTGCACTAACTGATGTCCAAAAAAGTTAACAATTGTCTCGCCTGTGGAAAGCAAATACCACACCAAGACTTCCATTCACACTGCTTCACTTGTTTAGGCCCAGACCACAACATCCCCCGTTGCCAGTTCTCTACCTTTTTTAGCGCGAGAACCATTCAGCGTAGAGCTCTTATTGTAGCCAAAATGGCATCCGTCAGCTAACAATCCATAGACATTCTGAAAAAACGTAAGGATAAAGATAGAGACAGACCACACAAGGCTAAGCCTTCCAGCGACTCTACTGCTAAGCAGGTTGTCAGTTCTCCAGAATTCAGTGAGGCACCTTTGCAGCCCCTGATGCCTGATTTTATACCTTCGCAGGCCTCTACTGAGACCCTTTCAGAGTCCGGTATGCCGCAGAAATCTTCTTCATCTTCCGAGCCTTTGGTTGTCTCTGCCTTGGTTGGGCCTGGAGCCACGACACAGGCACCAGCTTCTGAGGAGGTCTTTCGTACTACCAAATCTAGACAAAAAAAGACATCTTCTCCTCCAACTACTGTTTCTCTCAGACTGATGGATACTCTTAAGCCTAGAGGCAAGGCCACTCCTAGGAAAACTACCCCTAGCCACCATCTTACTCCTGCTTCACCACCTCAAGCTGAAGTGCTTAAAATGGTGGAGGATCTTATCACCCTTATCAGGAGTAGTCAGGCCACAACTCCTAAAAGGAAAAGAGACCTTTCTCCTGAAATACTGACAGAACAGGATTCTGAGGAATCTGATTATTCAGATTTTGAAGAACAACTACCTCTGACTGCTTATGAGGATTCAGATGCAGAAGAATCCATTAATTCTGCCTACCCACCAGAAGATCCTTCCTTTGGGGAACCCCTTCACACTCTCAGGGAACATTTTCACTGGGAATCCCAGGACTTCCCTCAAAAGCCAATGAAAAGAAAAAAGAAAAGCAGGAGTGTAGAAAATTCAAAGCACGACCTCAGTTGTAAAGCAAAATGAACGCTTTATTTAGTATTGCGTTTTCGTCCAATAGACTTCATCAGACTTCCCTCAAAAGACTAAGAGAGTTTCTAGAGCTGCACCAGCACAGACCCTTGGCCATCCCTCCAATCTTAGAGGTGGTTGATGATGTTTTCTGTGAATCCAGCTTAACTCCTGATGCCCTCCCACCTGCTCCCAGAAAACCTGGCAGGTATTATAGAATACCAGAGTCTCACAAATACCTATACAGAAATCTCACTGCAGACCTGGAGGTCATTACACAGGGACCTAAAGGAGCTAGGGCTAGTTCTGCAAATAATCCTATTCCTTCTGACAAGGACTCCAGAGCTCTGGACAGAATGGGTAAAAAAGTATATACCTCTGCAACTTTAGCTATCAGAGCACTCAGTTGTCAGTTCCACATGTTAAAATATCAACAACACACTTTGGAACTATTAAAACAAAAGATTTCAATCTTTCCTGACTGTGCCAATTCAAAGGAGTTCGCAGATTTACTGCACTCTACTTGTCAAGTGGCTAAGCACTCTTTACACTGTAGAAGCCTCAAGCAGGATAGCTGTGTCAGGATCTGTCATTAGGAGACATGCATGGTTGAAGGAACAACCTCTCCCTGATCATGTCAAGTCTAAATTACTTGATGCACACTTGGATGAGGACCACTTGTTTGGAGTAAAAGCAGAAGATGTGCTTAAAATGATGGAAGACAAAGCAAAATTTATGCAGACAGTAAAAGATTTCCTTTTGGTGCAACCTCCTAGGTTCAACAGGAATTTTCCCTCAAAACACTGGCCCTTTTCTGCACCTAGCAGACAGGGGCAAGGTAAGCCCTGCAGGGACAGACCATCCAGACTCATATCCCAGGAACAGCAGATAACCAAACAGTGGACCACTCCAAAGGCAGGGAGTTCAAAGCCATCCCTCTAGGGCAAAGACTGTCAGTAATTCCCTCTCTGCCCTCTTTTCAGTCACCAAATACTAGGAGGAAGGTTCTCCCTCCACTTAGGAAATTGGCTTTCTGCAATTTGAAATTGGTCTGCTATTGACCAATAAGAAATTCTCACAAAGTTAAAGGTACAACCAACTGCGAGCACCTGAACAAACAAATCAGGAGACTCAAATACGTCATTCAATAAAATCAAACGTAGCAGGTACATACAATTCTAAATTAATAAATTGTGAAACAAACTTTTGACTATTCACTATAGCACTGAACTGCCTTTGGACGGAACTTTTAAAAATTTTAAAAGTTCTAGTGACATTTTTTTATATATTCTTTCTGAAGAAGTTTCCCATTTTGGTGAGATGAAAACGTGTCTTGTGCTAATAAACTTGTGATACGTTAAACTTGTATTACCATTTATTACTGTGTGGTTTTATCTACTTTTGGACTGCTTGGCTCCTTTCGTCTATTTGTTTGAGTTTACGGAGTTTTGGTTTTGTCGTTTTTGGTAACTGAAGAGACTGTCCATGAAGGAATGGTCAGTGAAGAAGGTCCTGGTCGCCAAGAAAATTAAGCTATTGCCCTTCAAATCTTGGTAGGAGACAGCTTCTCCAAGATAGGTGTGTCCAATTTCTCCATTCTTTTTTTCCTTCTCATCTGGTCTGTTGGCCTCTGTTTATCGCTGGACGTTTCATTCTGTTTTTTTTTTTCTTTTTTGGATGGGTTCTCCTTCAAGATTTCCTTCAGGACTAGCTTGTTTGGACAGTCCTACAGCTAAATTTTTTACATAAACAGTAATCTTTGTCATGAAGTCTATCTCTAAGATACATAAATTAGAGATGTTAAGTTGTCAATCTCGCCTTCATTCTTGCTAGATGGGTTCGGAGCCGATCCTCGGCTCCGACTCGGCCACTCCAAAAGCTTGAGAGCTAGTTTCACCGGCTCGAGGCTCCCCTATATCCCACAATGCTAGGTGGTAACTTCCTCAGATCTCGTTTGCCGCTACGCGATCGAGGTGCTTTTTTCAACCGGCTCAGGTTAGTTTAATTTTTGACAGTTTAGTCAGTCAGAAATCCCCTTTAAGTTAGCTCCCTTTCATAACTTTATATAGTTGAATACTTTTATCCCTTTTAGTTAATTTTTCATTAGCCTTCCTATCCTAAATTATCTAACCCTTCCCTTGGGCCTTGGGCCCACTCCTACCTCCCTTGGTAGTTGTAGTGTCTGTGTTTTTTGTAGGGAAATTTTTAGTTTAAGCTTTGTAGTTATAATTTAAAGTTTATTATTTTTAAAGTGTAATCGGTGTGTGTGTGTGTGTTTGTGATTACACTTTATTATTCTCTTTGGACATGTCCAAAGAATCAAAGGTCTCAGGCTTCAAGAAGTGTGACTCGTGCTGTCAGAAGATGTCTCTGACAGACGGTCACACTTCTTGTGTTTACTGCCTGGGACCTTTGCACCTGCAGGACTCATGTGCTGTTTGCCATGGCTTCAGCCCTAGAGTCCTGCAGGAGCGAAAAAATAAAATCTGAAGTAGGCAGACTTAATTTGTCTGCAACCTGTGGGTATCGGATCCGACCTCGGATCCGAGCCGCATTTCAAAAGCTTAGGATCCGAGCTCCTAGCTCCTCCCTCTACCCATAATCCCCTGCCAAGCCCTAACTGACCTCAGATTTCATTTGCCGCGTTTCATGTAGCAACGGACTCCTTGAGCTCCTGGCAGTTTAAATTGTGAAGATAAGTTTTGACTAAAAAAATCTTTAAATTTTACTCTTTACTCAGTTTGAGTGTGTGCGTTAGGCTTTCCTCTCTTTACCTTAGTAATTTTTTTCTCAGGTTTGCGTAGTTTTGGTGTGTTTGTGTCAACTGTGTATGTTAGGCCTAGGGATTAGTATGGCAGAAAATCCTAAGGCAATTTTTTCAAAATGTACCGAGTGTGGCCACAAGCTATCCCCAGCTGATGGCCACACACGGTGCGTTAAATGCTTGGGGGTTGAACACCTGTCATCTGGTTGTACCATATGTGCAGGGTTCAACCCCCGAGCTTTAAGGGAGCGGAGGTTGAAGCTTGTTCTGGCGAGACTTCTCCCTCCAGATGCGGCTTCGGCCTCTGCCCCTGCTAGCCAGCAGCCTTCTTTGAGTGCTGCGGTCTCCCCTTCCTCGGCAGGGACTCAACCTCCCACCAAAAAGCCGGAGGAGAGGGAGACCATTAGGGAGAAAGAGAGACAGAAGGAGAGACACAAGGATAGGTACCGCAAGCGGAGGGCCGAGACCTCAAGCTCGGCCCCTCCGTCCAAGCGGGCCTCTCCTGTGTCTTCTAGATCTCCTCCTCCTCGGCTCCACTCCCCTCGGTTCTCTTCTGGGCCCGAGGAGGAGGAGGCTAGCCCTTCAGTGAGGTCTCCGAGGCGGCTCTCTAGGTCCGCTTCGGTGGCCTCATCTAGATCCACATTCTGTATGTCAGAGGCAGACATGGACCGGATGATGAGGCATTTCATCCAGGCCCAGATGCAAATGGGAGTGCTCTTAGCCCCCCCCCCCAACTGGGAGGGGCTTCGACCCCATTTTTCGCCCCCTTGGCTCCTTCTCCAACCCGTCTCCCGGGTTCGGAGCTGTCGGAGCCGGGCAGAGTTGGATTCGGATCCAATCGGTCGGCGCACCTCGGATCCGATCCATCCCTTGAGTGCTTCAGGTACTTCGGACCCGACCTCTCGGAGCCGAGGGCCTAGCCTTGGATCCGAGGGAGCTGGTGTGTCTTCGGCTCCATCTAGGTCGGAGTGCACCGGTCTCTCGGATCCGACGGTCTCAGCTTTGGCTCCGATCCATGCGTCGGATCCGAGTGGGGGTCGGCTCTCGGGGCTTAGAGAGGCCGGTTCTCCCTCGGCTTTCGACGTAGTGGAAAGGGCACTGTTGAGGACTACCGGACCCCCGGTCCCTGCCGCGGCTCCACCCCGCACTCCCTTGCAGCTGGGCCAGGCTCCCATCAGCTGGTCCCAGGGACAGCCCACTTCGATGTCCCAAGTAGTTCCTCTGGAACATCTGGCTGCTGAAGAGGACTCCTTGGACACTCCCCCCGAGGAAGTGCCTCGGAAGCGTAAGTGTAAAAGGAGATATGTGGAGACACAGACTTGGATGAAGGGGAGGGCTCCCCAAGGTCACCCCCGGAGGACGTCTCCTTTGGAGACATTATGGAGATGCTTAGAATCAGGGGGGGTGGTCTGCCCCCAAGGCCTCCTCAGACGAGTCTGTGTTCTTGGAGGCATTCGAGGCGGGCCCATCTACCTCTTGGGTGTCCCCTCCTGCCGATCCTCTGGTGGACCTTATTTCCACCAGAGCATGGAAGGAACCGGACACCGTTGAGCCTGTCCCCAAGCGTCCGGATCGAATCCTGAGCCCACCGGCGGACCGCACTCATTGGAGCAAGGGCCCCCCGGTAGATGCTATGATGATGGCCGCAGCCACAAAGAGGGAATTAGCCCAGGAAAGTCCCTCTATGCATCCTCCGAGCAAAGAGTCCCGCTCAATGGATCGCATTGGGAAGCGAGCTTTTAGTTCAGCAACCTTCTCTTTGAGAGCGCTGAACTACATGGCACATGTTATCAGGATGCAGCGGGACCTGATTAAAGAGTACGCGGCATCTCCCCCAGAGTCCATGTCGGCGGAGGACAAGCACGTGTACTCCACCCGAATGGCCACTCTCAAATCAGTTTCTAATACTTCTATGCGGCTACTTTCTCATGCAACTGAGGGAGCCGCTAGAGCTAGTGGAGCGGGCCTCGTCATGAGGCGTCAGGCCTGGCTCCGCCACTGTGACTTTGCTGAGCCCTTCAAAGCGACCTTCGCGAATGCCCCCTTTGATGGTTCTGCCTTGTTTGGCAAAGCCGTTCGCGAAACGTTAGTCCAGAGCGAGAAGGACTGGAAGACGCTGTCTGCCGTCGGAGTCCGCTTCTCAGCTCCCCATAGGTCCTTCTCGAAGAACCAAAAGGGACAGAAGAAGATGTGGTTCCGGAAGTCGCAGCAGTCCCAACCTGCTCCGGATAACCAGTCCTTCCGTGGCAGAGGAGGACAGGGAGGTCGCCGTCCTAGAGGCAGAGGGGCTCCTAGGAACTTTGGGTCCAGAGAACCTTTCTCTGACAGACCCACGCAGCAACCCTGAAGGGTTGCCCGGCTGTCCATCTCTGGAGGCAGTCGGGGGGCATTTTTCGAGGCACCTGACTTCTTGGGAGTCAATCACATCAGACCGTTGGGTGCTTCGTGTGGTATCCAGAGGTTATGCCATCCCCCTGAGCAAAATCCCCAGATCCCGCAGCCTCCCCGATGTACCACCCGACCAAAGGGAGGCAGCAGCTGTCGAAATCGAGCAGCTGTTAGAAAAAAGAGCCATCCAGCGCGTCCCCCGAGATCAGACCGGATCAGGGTTTTACTCCAGGTTCTTCTTGGTGCCAAAGAAAACGGGGGACTTAAGACCGATCTTAGACCTTTCCCTGCTTAACCTGTCTGTAACCAAGCAAAAGTTCCAGATGGTCACTCTACAATCTATACTCCCCCTTTTGCGGGAGAACGATTGGATGTGCTCTATCGACCTCAAGGATGCGTACTACCACATTCGGATGGACAGACGGTCCAGGAGGTTGCTTCGCTTCCGGCTGGGAGCCAGCCACTACCAGTTCAGGGTCCTTCCCTTTGGTCTCACCTCTGCCCCCAGGGTGTTCACCAAGGTACTAGCGGTAGTAGCGGCCCACCTGAGACTCCAGGGATTACAGGTCTTTCCGTACCTGGACGACTGGCTCCTCACGGCATCATCAAGGCATCTACTGTGCTCAGTCAGGGACTATTTCCTCCTTATAGCCCCAAGGCTGGGCATCACCATAAACTTGGGAAAATCTTTACTGCACCCCACACAGCTTATAGATTTCATAGGAGGAAGGTTGGACACAAGATCAATGCGGGCCTTCCTCACTCCAGATCGACTGTCCAGCCTGAGGTGTCATATCACAGCAGTCCTGCAACCATTTCCGATGGCGGCTTCGGTCCTGAGGGCCCTGGGTTCAATGGCAGCAGCTGTTCCACTTCTTCTCCATGCTCGCTTACACATGCGAGTTCTTCAATGGACCCTACAGGTCCAGTGGTCTCCGCTGTACTCCTCTCTTAACAGCACGATAGCGGTCAGCAAGGCATGCAGGGACTCCCTGTTTTGGTGGCTCCAGTCACCGGAGCTTCTAGCAGGGAGACCCTTTTGTGCAACATTCCCCCTAGCTACGGTGACTACGGACGCTTCTCGCCTCGGGTGGGGGGGGGCATTCTGCGGGCAAGATTGTCCAAGGCACGTGGAACAATTCAGAGACCTCATTGCATATAAATGTCCTGGAGATGAGGGCGGTGCTCCTAGCGTTGCAAGCACTTCACAGCCTTCTTCCTACAGGGACTATTGCGATCCAGACAGACAACATGTCGGTAGTCTGGTACATCAACAAGCAGGGGGGAACCAGGTCCTATCCCCTTTGTCAAGAGGCCATGAGTGTCTGGGAATGGGCAATTTCCACCAAAAGCTTTCTTGTAGCAACGCACATTCCGGAAAGGTCCAACATCCTTGCGGACAAGCTCAGTCACACCATTCTTTCCCCTCACGAATGGTCTCTCAATCCTCTGGTAGCGAAGAAGATTTTTGCCGTCTGGGGGCAACCCTGTTGCGATCTTTTTGCTTCTCACTCAAACGCCAAATGCAACAGTTTCTTCGCTCTGCTTCCCCCACCTGGGGAATCCCCGAGAGACGCACTGGTGCATGCTTGGCCTCCCGGTCTCCTTTATGCCTATCCTCCACTACCTCTAATGCAGAGGCTCTTGCAGAAAGCCAACAGTTTGGGGAGCAGAATGATTCTCATTGCCCCGTTCTGGCCTCGTCAGCCTTGGTTCCCTTATGTATGGTCTCATAAAGTGAATCCACCCTGGATTCTGGATCCGATCCCGGATCTCATTTCCCATCCTCAAGGACTCCCGATTCCGAATCTACACACCTTGAGATTGATAGCCTGGCTGCTGCAGTTCCATCCTTGATTAGGACTCCCGGTATCTCGTCACCTGTCAAGGCCATTTTAGTGGCGGCTCATAAACCTTCCACTAGGAAGGTTTACCGGAACAAATGGAAAAGGTTTTCTATTTGGGCGATTCAGAACAATGTTGATCCTTTTTCGGCACCAATGTCGGCGGTACTGGACTTCTTAACAGACCTCTTTCATCAGGGGGCCAGTTCTTCCACGGTAAAGGTACAAATGGCAGCAATTTCCCATTATCATGTGGGTCATGAGTCAGCTCCCCTCATGACTGCAAAACTTTGCAAGACCTTTCTTAATGGAGTTTTTCTGGTGAGGCCACTGGTCAAAGAAGCTGTGCCACCTTGGGAACTATCCTTAGTACTACAGACCCTTACTGCTCCCCCCTTTGAGCCTGCAGCTTCTGTAGATCTAAAGTACCTTTCCTGGAAGACTGCCTTCTTGGTAGCCATCACATCAGCCAGAAGAGTGTCGGAACTCCAGGCTCTATGCGTCAAACCGCCTTACCTCTCCTTTTTTCCTGATAGGGTGTGCCTCAGGACCAATCCATCTTTTCTTCCAAAAGTTTCTTCGGAATCTAATATTAACCAATCAATCAATTTACCTGTTTTTTTCCCCAACTATAAAAACAAAGGAGAATATAAGCTGCATTCTTTAGATGTTCATAGACAATTGCGTTTTTACATCCACAGAACGGCTGGTCATAGACAATCAGATCAACTGTTCGTCTCCTTTGCTAAATTTGCTATGGGTAAAGCAGTCTCCAAAGTCACACTGTCGAGATGGATTGCTAATTGTATTTTGCAGGCTTATGACACTTCAGGTAGGCCTGCTCCTCAGAGGGTTACAGCTCACTCTACTAGGGCAGTTTCCACTTCAGCCGCTTTTAAGTCCTGAGTGCCATTGGATGATATCTGTGCAGCAGCCACTTGGGCCTCGTCTCATACCTTCATTTCTCATTATAAGGTGGATGTTATTTCCAGGGGGAGAGCATCCTTTGGCTCAGTGGTGCTCCGGAACATCCTTCCATGACGGCCGCCCAAGATTTAGGTAGCTGGGGACTCTGTCCCACAGGTTGCAGACAAATGAAGTCTGCCTACTTCAGATTTAGAAGTTATGTACTCACCATAACGTTCCATCTGAGTAGGTGAATTCATTTGGATGCAATCATTCCCCCCCTCCATCCCCCTGACCTTTATAGAGTAAGAGTTTATTCCTGTGTTCAGATAATTTTTATACTAGTATTCACTAGGCAAACTCAATCTGAGGTCAGTTAATTCTTGGCAGGGGATTATGGGTAGAGGGAGGAGCTAGGAGCTCGGATCCTAAGCTTTTGAAATGCCGGCTCGGATCCGAGGTCAGATCCGATACCCACAGGTTGCATCCAAATGAAGTCACCTACTCAGATGGAACGTTATGGTGAGTACATAACTTCTAATTAATTCTCAAAGGCTTATTAAAGCCTGAGGGTCCCTCCACTCAGTCATCGGGGAGACCCTCTAAGTCCTCCAGACCTTCGGCTCCAGCCTCTGAGCCGACTTCTGGGGGCTCTAAGTCCATTCGAACATCGGCTCCGGCCGGAGCCGATGAATCTCGAATGCATGTACCTACGCTGTCCTCGGCTCCGGCCGGAGCCGAGGAAGACATAACTGAGTCGGCTCCGATAAAGTTGTTGGAGCTGACAACTAAGAAGAGGTCCCGCTCCCCATCTATCTGCTCCGTTCATTCGGCTCCAGCATCACCTTTGCTGTCTGAACGGAGCCATAGATCCCACTCTTCTAGGTCTTCCAGGTTATCGGACCACGACCTTCAGAGAGTAGTGAGTCGACTTCTTAAGTCCGAAGCATTAGCCCAAATGCTTTAAAGTCCGACTCAACAGTCGAAGACTATCCCCACCACTCAAAATATTCCTCCTCTGACTCTTTTGAGTTCAGAGCCGGGGCGGTTCGGACCCGAGACTGTGGTGGCGTCGGAACCGATACCCTTGTCTTCGGTTCCGTCGTCGGCTCCGATTTCTTCCTTGGAAGAATCTTGGCGCCGGACTTCCCTCGTCGGCTCCGGGGGGGCGAGTGGCATCGGACCCTTGTCCGACCCCGCTCTCCCTCTCGGTGCTTCGGCGCTGGTGAGTTCGGCTCAGACATCGGCCTCGGAGCCATCACTGTCGGTGCCGGGAGAGGTTTTGTTTTTCGGAACGGAGACCTTCGGCTATGCCTGACAGGGGTGCCTTTGAGGTCATGAGGAGCGTGTTAGAACCCGGTTCTAATCCACAGTCGGCTCCTTCTGCCCTTCCCTCCATGGTGCCTCCGGTGATTTCTACTCACTCTCTTGTCCCCGACCGTAGAGAGCCAGCTCCTCAAGTTTCCCCTGTGGGGATCTCCTCCTCTTCCGAGGCCTCTCCTGACCCTGTAGGAGAGCCCCCTAGGAAGAGGCAGTGTAAGAGGAAGCACATTGACTCCCCTGAGTCTGTCACCTCTGACACTGATTTAGAGGATTCTGAAGGTTCCCCTCGTTCCCCCTCTGAAGATGTCTTCTTTGCAGACATCCTTGAAACCTTAAAACAGAGGGGGAATTGGCCAGCCCTCAACCCTTCAGAGGATGAATCAGTGTACCTTGAGGCATTTGGCTCTCGCCCTTCCACCTCCTGGGTGTCCCCTCCCTTTGACCCCCTTATGCAAGTGGTGGCAAAGAAGGCTTGGGCGGCTCCTGACTCAGTGGAACCCACCCCCAGGAGACCATCTAGGTTCATCACGGCCCCCAAAGACAAAGAATTTCTGACCAAGGGCGTCTCTGTTGATGCTATGGTGGTGGCTGCAACTACCAAGAAGGAGCTAGCTGATCCTTCGGTACCTGTTCATCCTCCTAACAAGGAGTCTAGGTCGATGGACAGGTATGGGAAGCGGATGTTCTCGTCAGCGACCTTTACAATGAAATCGCTGAATTACCTGTGCCATTTTACTCGACTTCAGAGGGATTTACTCAAGGAAGCGAGTGAAATGCTGAAGGACCCAACAGCTGCTGGTTTTCAGGATAGGATGAACTCTCAGCTGGCTACCCTTAATTCTATCACCAACTCCTCCATGCGCCTCCTTTCATATGTGGCTGATGGAGCAAGTAGAGCAGCCGGTACAGGTGTAGCCTTGCGTAGGCACGCCTGGATGCGGCTTTGTAACTTTGCGGACCCCTTTAAGGCGTCTTTCACTAATTCCCCCTTTGATGGATCATCCCTCTTTGGTCCTCAAGTGAAGGAAACCTTGACTAGGTGCGAGACTGATGGCAAAACTCTTTCTGCCGTCGGAGTCCGTTTTTCTACTCCTTCTAGACCTTACCCCAAAGGTCAGAAGGAGGGAAAGATGTGGTTCCAGAAACAATCTCAAGGAGACTTACCTGACGCACAGAGGGGGGAACAACAATGGTAGACGCTGCCCCAGAGGCAGAGGGGGCCCGCAGAATCAGGGCAGTCAAGAATCTTTTTCCGACAAGCCCTTTCAGCATCCCTGAGGTGTTGCCCGACTGCCCACCTTCGGAGGCAGTCGGGGGAAGGTTGTCACTGTACCCAAAAGCCTGGCTATCCCTAACTCAAGACAAGTGGGTACAGTCTATCATTTCCGAAGGCTACAGAATTCCCTTTCTTTTTGTTCCGAAGCTGTCCAACAAATCCCTTCCAGACGTTCCACCCAGTGAAAGGGAACAAGCAGCATTAGAAATTTCAAAGCTGCTCGCAAAAAGAGCTGTTCAACCAGTGCCAGCAGACCAGGTAGGATCCGGAACCTACTCCAAATTGTTTTTGGTTCCAAAGAAAACAGGGGACTGGAGACCCATTTTGGATCTCAGCAACTTGAACAAGTTTGTCAAGAAAACAAAGTTCCGGATGGTCACGCTGCAGTCCATTCTTCCCCTCTTGGAACGGGACAGCTGGATGTGCTCTATAGATCTCCAGGATGCGTACTATCACATCAAAATGAATCGACGCTCCAGGATATTTCTCCGCTTCATGCTGGGAACCAGTCATTTTCAATTCAGAGCCCTGCCCTTTGGTCTCACTACAGCCCCCCGAGTGTTCACCAAATGCATGGCAGTGGTAGCTTCTCATCTGAGACGTCAAGGATTCCAGGTGTTTCCTTATTTAGACGACTGGCTCCTTACAGCCCCCACCAGGCATCTCTTACTCCTCGCCAGAGACTACACTTTTCACACATGTCAGGCACTAGGCATCTCAGTAAACTACGAAAAGTCTGTCTTGTCACCTTGTCATGTTATTACTTTCATAGGCGCAAATCTAGACACAGTCAAGATGTCAGCCAGACTCACAGAGCAGAGGATAGCAGACATTCACAAACAGGTCTTTCTTCTTTTACAGAACAACAAAGTCAAGGCCAGACAGGTCCTGAAAGTCTTGGGAATTATGGCTGCGGCCATCCCTCTCCTACCATTAGCCCGCTTCCACATGAGGATTTTACAATGGATGCTCGTCACACAATGGTCTTATCAAAGCCTTCCAATGTCCCATCCTATTCGGATAACTCAATCGTGCAAGAGTCATCTCTCTTGGTGGATCTCATCCCCTCAACTCCTCCTAGGGAGACCTTTTGTCCCTCCTCCTCCGGTTGCTACAGTGACAACGGATGCCTCCCTGATCGGGTGGGGGGGGCATTTCCAGGGCAGGACTGTCCAGGGCATGTGGCAACCGTGCGAGTGCCACTTGCACATAAACGTTCTATAGATGAGAGCAGTGCTTCTAGCGTTGCAAGCCCTACAAGACTCTCTTCCCATAGGAACTATAGCAATCCAAACAGACAACATGTCTGTAGTGTGGTACATCAACAAACAAGGCGGAACCAGGTCTTACCCCCTATGTCGAGAGGCACTCAGACTATGGCAATGGGCGATCTCTTCTCAGCGATTTCTGTTAGCAACACACATTCCCGGGAAATCCAATGTGATTGCGGACAAATTGAGCAGAGCTATTCTCATGCCTCACGAGTGGTCTCTGAACAACTCAGTGTTGGAGAAAGTTTTTCGAAAGTGGGGCAGGCCTTGCTGCGACCTTTTCGCTACTCCCCAAAACAGCAAGTGCAACGATTTTTTCACCCTCTTTCCCCAACCAGGCCATCCCAGCAGAGATGCTCTAGTGCACGTTTGGCCCCGGGGACTTCTCTATGCCTTCCCCCCCTTCCCACTGATATCCCAGCTGATACAGAAAGCCATCGCTCAGGAAGCTTCTATGATCCTCATTGCCCCTTACTGGCCTCGACAAATTTGGTTCCCCTTTCTACATCGTTATCTGTTGGAACAACCTTGGCATCTGGACCCAGTTCCAGATCTTTTGACCCATCAATCGGGTAAGTTGCACCACTCCCTTCCCTCTCTGAACCTCACAGCTTGGTTCCTCCAATTCCGACCTTAGCCAGGCTTCCGTTGATATCTCACTCAGTTAGAGATATCTTGATTGCCTCTCATAAATCTTCCACTCGGAAGATTTATCATAGCAAGTGGAAACGTTTCTCCTTTTGGGCGCAGTCAAAGAACATAGATCCTTTCACTGCTTCTATTCAATCAGTTCTAGACTTTCTAGCCGAACTTTTCCATGCAGGTTCGTCCCCTTCTACCATTAGAGTTCAATTGGCTGCAATTTCGAACTTTCATGTTGGAGTCTCAGAGTCCTCTATCATGTCTCACAAACTCTGCAAGGCCTTTTTAAAGGGAGTCTTTCTACTCAAACCACCCATCAAAGATCCTCCTCCTCAATGGGATCTCAACTTGGTTCTGGCATCATTAATTCTTCCCCCCTTTGAACCTGCAGCTTCATGTTCTATAAAATTACTTTCCTGGAAGACACTCTTTTTAGTAGCTATCACCTCAGCTAGAAGAGTCTCTGAACTTCATGCTCTGTGTAGTCGACCCCCTTATCTAGTATTTCATAAAGACAGGGTTTTCTTGCGTACTAACCCGTCCTTTTTGCCCAAAGTAGCTTCATTGGCAAATTTGAATCAAACCATTGAGCTTCCTGTGTTCTTCCCAAATTATTCTAATAGGTCAGAACAAAAGTTGCACAGTTTAGATATTCACCGCCAGCTTAGGTACTATCTAGATAGGACCAAACAATTCAGGAAATCTGACCAACTGTTTGTTTCTTATGCAGAAGGTAGAATGGGCCTTCCAGTCTCTAAAGTCTCTCTCTCTAGATGGCTTTCTTCGTTGATTACCCTGGTGTATGAAATAAGACATCAATGGTTGCCATCCAAACCCAGGGCTCATTCAACTAGAGCTTTAGCCACCTCGGTAGCTTTTCAAGATAGGCTGCCTATTGATTCAATTTGTTCTGCAGCTACTTGGGCTTCTCCCCATACCTTCATTTCTCATTATAAGTTGGACCTGGCCTCTAGAGACCGGGCCAACTTTGGTTCCACTGTACTCAAGAGTCTGTTCCAATAGACCACCCGGGACAAGGTGCTAGGGACACGGTCCCATCTAGCAAGAATGAAGGCGAGATTGACAACTTAACATTTAGAAGTTATGTACCTACCATAACGTTCCATGTTAGTTGTCTTCTTCTCGCCTTCTTTCTTGCGTCCCACCCTCCTTCCCCCTAGCCAGGACAGACCTAGAAGAGTTTCTTTGTTCCTTATGGAAATTTATTGCTGGTATTAGCTTTCAAACGAGATCTGAGGAAGTTACCGCCTAGCATTGTGGGATATAGGGGAGCCTCGAGCCGGTGAAACTAGCTCTCGAGCTTTTGGAGTGGCTGAGTCGGAGCCGAGGATCGGCTCCGAACCCATCAAGCAAGAAAGAAGGCGAGAAGAAGACAACTAACATGGAACGTTATGGTAGGTACATAACTTCTAATTATATACTCACCATAACTATGCATCTGTGCTGTCCATTTTCATTTTTCCTCAACTGAGCTCCTACCTTTACCCATAATGCCGTGGTCACCCTGCAATACTTCAGATCGAGTTTGCTGCCCAGTAATCAAAAGAAAAAATAATCTCAGGTTAAGATAAAAGGAGGGCTAGTAGAAAGTACTGTTGCTCAAACCTGGAACAGAAGTTCTACACCTATTAGGTCATGACAGGATGAAAAGGAATGCGGAATGGAGGGTTGGAAGTTGAGGAAGAATAGAAATGGACAGCACAGATGCAATTATGGTAAGTACATAACTTTTTTTAATATCTTATGTTCTCCTTTTCATTTGTTCCTCAACTGATAGAGCAGAGTCCCCAACTAGATAAGTCTTTTGTGGCCCTCATGGAAGGATATTCTGGAGTACTGCAGAACCAAAGGCAGCCCTGCACCTGGAAGTCAAAGTCAATATTTAGTGAGCCATAAAAGTATGAGCACCAAGTAGCTGTCACAAATGTCATCAATAGAAGTCCTAGTCCAAGAGCAGATGACGTAGCTATGGCTATGGTGGAGTGTGCTTTAGGAGGTCTGGGTAAGGACAAACCTTGTTGATTGTAAACAAAGGATATGCAGTCTGTCTGCCATCTGACTAAGGTACCTTTATAAACTGGCTTACCCAATTTGGAGAGAATGAGACAAACAACTTATTTGTCTTTTTGAAATCTTTTGGTCTATAGAAATAAAAGTGGAGCTGTCTGCATGCATCCAAGAGGTAAAGCATGTATTCACCTTTATTTGCAAACGTGGGAAAGAAAATAGGTAAATTAATGACTTGGTTAATATTTGCTTCCAAGGCTACTTTAGAAAAGAAAAATGTGGGGGTTTGTAAGCTAACTATCTTTGTGGAAGATCAATTATGGGGGTTTGGAAGAGAGAGCTTGGAGCTTGGATACTTGTCTCGCAGTTGTAATGGCCACTAGAAAAGCACTTTTCCAAGATAAAAATTATAAATCAGATCTAGCCAATGTTCAAAAGGACTCTGAGACAAACCTTGCAGCACCACTGTTAAATCCCAAGGTGGGGTAGAGTCTCTGACTGGGGGCCTAAGTAAAAAGGTACCTTTAAGGAAAGCCTTGCACAATTTTGATGAAGCTAAGGAGGAAGCATTTTCACTTGAATGAAAATTATATGTTGCTGCCAATTGCACTTTGATAGTAGAGAAACTAGCCCCTTCTTGAACAATAGATGTTAAAAATTCCAGAACAGTAGGAATAGGGGTGGTGAATGGCTCTAGTCCCTCTGGAGATCACAAATGGAGAATATCTTCCTTTTACCATTGTAGATCTTCCTGGTAGAGGCCTTATGGGATTATAGTAATATCTGTCAGACCAGGGAGGAAAGCTAAACCTTGGTCTGTCTAACCATCAGTGGAATTGGAGAAACCATGTAGTCAACTTGAGGCCTGTAATATCTGGGTGATCCGTCACTGTGGGATGAGACAGAAGGTCTGGACTGGGTTCCAGTATCTGGGGTGGATAGAGAAGGTGAGATGAAAGGAAAGAGAATCTCATTTGATGAGGCAAAATGGAGGCAATGAGGATAACTGTACTCTTCAACTGAAGTGTCTTCTGTAAGAATTTGGGAATTAGAGGTGTCGAAGGATAAACATAAAGGAGACCATAGTGCCAAACGTGGATTAGAACATCTCTTGGTGACTCCCATGGGGGGATCAGGGCAAAAAAACTTGCTGCACTTGTTGTGGGGAGAGGCAGGCAGATCACAACAAGCTTGACAACCTAGGCAGAAAGTCCTGTCTGCCACTAACTGATTGAGAGACCACTCGCAAGGCATTGGAATGAACCTGCTGAGTTTGTCTGCTAGCACGTTGGATTTTCCAGGGATGGCATTGCCATAAGAAGCAGTTGGAGGAGATCATCCACTGCACATTCTCACACCTTCTTGACATAGGAGATAAGATCGGGTCCCCCTGTTTGTTGATGTATCAAACCACAGACATGTTGTCTGTTTACGTCACAGTCATCCTGAGAGGAAGGGCATCCTGGAAGGCCTGCAGTGCTAAGAGGACTGCTCTCATCCCTAAGACACTGATGTGTGAATTGGTCTCTTCTGGGGAACATGTGCCTGGGACCATCCTTCCCGGGAAGTGCTCCCCCACGCCATTTAGGAGGCATCCATAGTTACCGTGGCTACCTGGGGAGGAAAGACAAGAGGATGGCCCTGAGAAACCTCATCTAACTGAATCCACCAAAGTAGGTGGTCTTTGCATACTACAGTAAGTTTGACTAGTGAAGACAAGGAATGATGAAGAAATGACCACTAAACAGAAGAGGGCCATAGGAATCAAGGTTATGACTGCTGCCATCGACCCTAAAGTCTGAAGAATTAGTCTGGCTGGAAGAGAAGGGTGTTGTTCCACCTGGCATGTGATAGTCCGTATTCTGTTTGATAAAAGGGAGGCTATCTGACCGAATGTGTCCAAATGAGCACCTATGAACTTCAGGCTCTGAATGGGTTGAAGATGTGACTTGACATGGTTGACTTAGATGCCTAGGGATTGACATAACTGGAGCAAGCAGTCCTTGGATTTCTCAGTGAGATGCCTGGTTGGTGCAGTGATTAGCTGGTCATCTAGGTATGGAAACTCTTAGAATCCTAGCAGTCTGGGGTGATCTGCTACCACTCCCATACATTTGGTAAACACCCTGGGGGCTGTGGTGAGACCAAAGGGCAGGGCTGTGAACTGATAGTGACTGGCCCCCAACTGAAAGTGCAAGTATCTTCAAAAGTGTCTGTTCACCTTGATGTGATAGTATGCATCCTGAAGATTAGTAGAGCACACCCAGTCATCCTTTTGTAGAAATGGCAGAATGGACTGAACCGTGACTATTTTGAACTTTGAGTTCTTTACAAATTGATTCAGTTTGCTGAGGTACAGAACTGGTCTCAGGTCCCCTGTTTTCTTTGGCACTAAAAAGAATGTTGAGTAGGTTCTGAAGGTTTACTGGTCTGGCGGGACCTCCTGCATGACTCTTTTGTGTAGCAGTTTTTGAATTTCTAGAGCTGCTGCCTCCCTCTGACTGGGTAGAACATCGGGCAGCCTTCTTATTTTGTTTGGGAGAATTTATGAAAATGGGATGAAATAATCTCTGGATGTAATTTTCTGCACCCAAGTATCTTTTGTGATTGATACCCATTCATCTGGGGCAGAGAAAAGTCCCCTTCCCAACTGCCTCCATAGATGAGTAGCCGGGCAACCTTTCAGGAGCACTTAAAGTGTTTATCTAAGAATAAGTCTCAGAAACCTTGATTTTGCAGCAGCCTCAGCTTTGAGGACAGCATCTTCCATTAGAACTACCCTCTGCCTCTGTCTCCAACAATGGTAGAGGAAAGGAATTACTCTCTGAAGAGTAGAAAGAAACAGCAGGAGAAAAAGAAAAGAACTACCAAAAAATGATACAGAGAACTACCAAAGGCAGAAGAGAAAATAAACTATAACCTTAACGCGAAAAAAATGAAAAACTAAGGCAAAGAAGAAGAGGTGATTAAAAATGGTAAAGCTGTAATAAATTTACAAAATAAATTGCACTCACTGCAGAAAAACTACACCCCAAAGCTGTCTGAAAAGGATCTGCATGTGAAGCAATAATGCGGCAAATGCGATCTGAGATATTGCAGGATGACCGAGGCATTATGGGCAAAGTGAGGAGCTTGAAAGTTTGATCCAAGAGTCTAGTAAATGCACCCAAACTAGATCTGAGGTCCATCAGTTGATGAACAAATGAATAGGACAAGATCAGATCACAAAGTTCATGTTGATCTTTCAGTGGTATCTCATGTCATCATGAAACCAAAAGCCTTATCTTTGACCGTGTTGGTTTATCATAGAAAAAAACAAGCCAATATAATTACAAATGTAAAAAAGACTGGTACCAGCCATGACTGTCTAAACCTATGAAATTATGGAGGGTAAGAGTTAGAAGGAAGAAAACTGCTTTTATTTAATTAATTAATTTATTTATTTTTGCATTGACAAGAGAAGGGGAGGGAGACAAGACAGAGATCTTATCTAACCAAATGAACAAATGCAGCTTTCTCAAGCTGAAATTGGTTGGAAAACCATTGCAGATTTTGATGGTGGCAATGGGATCTGGAGAGCTAAGTTAGAGCAGAGAATTATGGGAAGAGGGAGGAGCTGGTGCTCATTATATTTTTCATTCTTGCCATGCTGTTTCTGCAACCAGTCTATCCATTCAAGTGTAAGGACAGAACTAGCTTAAATAATGTATTTGGTCATTGTTAACATGTAACATCATAATATTGCACTGAAACGCTGTGTGGTTGGTATCGTGAAGTTTCAAGTTGCATGCCTTTAGGTGAAATTTGTTGAATTATGTTGTTAAACCACTTTAAAATTTAATTATCTTGGTTAATTACGATGGAATTACAATAGATACCCATTTTTCTCTTTTCAGTGCCTTTTACTTGGTCTCCTAGTAGGCTTCATGCCGAGTGGCTTGGGTTTGGATTAATTGGAATAATTCATTCCTGTAGTGTTAGTGTTATGTGGATAAAGGGCAATTTCTTTTCTCACTCATTATTACAGAGGAAGAAGAGACTTCTTGTTACCTGGCTTCTCAAATTGTAGAACATGGCCATTAGAGTTTAAGAAAATGAGAATATCTTTATCTTTTTATTTTAACTTCCGTCTTGATATTGAATTACTTCTGACTATGCGGTTTTCAGAAATGCTGCTGCTGATGATATTTTTCTTGTCCCACAGTTTGTTGATCATCAGGCCTCACCATGTTAGCTCATTTGTTCCCTATCATGGAGGGTGCCATCATTCAGACAACCAGCCGGGGTAGTTTGATAATTTTGTTGCTATACACCTTTGTAGCCCTATGCACCTGGTGAAGCACAAGGGAAGATATGCAATGGGCTGACTGCAGTGGCCATCCCCTCAATTCCACAAGGGCTACTCCCTCCAACCAATCATCCCCCTCTCCCCAAAGCATGACTTGTGGTTTTCCCAGTCTCACCACAGAAATTCCACTACTCAGTATGTACTTAAATGTGCATAAGCCTTCTCACCCCCCCCCCCCCCCCCAAGAGAGAGGAATGGGTCATATCCATTTCTTTTACCCCTTCCCTGCCTTCTCCATTGCCAGGGCAACTAATCATACCCCAGACCACTGGAATCCTAGTGAAGGCTGAGTTCCTCTTCACCCTGGAGCCAGGCTTCTGATTTTAGTTTACAGCTGTATAAGATGTAGCTTTTAGGTCATCTTACAATAATGTGACCCAAACAGAATGAGCTCTCTTTGTCTAAATGCCTGTGGAAAGCTTATATATTTAGGGCATGTCCAATAGACCATCCTGACTTAACCTGCTACAACTTACCAAGTCATGGAGTCAAGGGCATCTCAGATAGCAGGATGGCTTACTTTTTCCCTTAGTAGTTACTGTTTCTGTGGGTGTTAGGGCAAAAGAGGTATATTGTGACTTATTGACCATTTTTTTCCAGTGGAGATTGGCATGCCCTATTCAATGACATTTATGATTTACTACCAAGGCAAACAATATCCTTAAATTAGTAATCAGAGCTGTCAAGAATGTTTACTTAGAAAAATCATACATACTCGCATACATACACACACGCACACACAATAGAACAAACAGGATTCGCAAATTAAAGATGCACACAGATACAAAAAGTATGTGCACACAAAGAAGCTCCAGCACCAGAATATAGTTGTGCAAAATGTGTATTGAACAGTCCACCACTTCCCCTCACAGCAGACCTATGTTTTCCACTTTGGCATTATCAGTGCTGTAATATCCACAATGATAGAATACATGTTACTTGGTACAGCCAATTGCAATTGCATTTCTTAAATTCAAAAAGTCATTGAAAAATAAATGATTAATGCAGCGTAAAATAGAACCTAATGAAAAATAGTACCTTTGTGATACTAACCTAGAGAATAAATGTCAAGCATACATTATGGGGTCAGCCGGACATGATAAAAAAAAATTGATTGTGAGGTTCATTCAAAGCCATGGTCTATATTGCCATCCAGTGGTGAAAGACCAGAACTAAAATGCTGTGGATATCAAAAAGGTATGCTTAAATAAAGAGACTGCGGTGGTGGTGCTGTGGTAGCGTTGTCGCCTCACAGTAAGACGCTGTCCGATTCGATTCTCAGCTAGAGCGTCTAATGCGTGGAGACATGCATGAATGGGCGTACCTTCATTGAAGGTTCTGCGTCAGAGCTGGCAACTCGGCACGTAAAAATCTACTGCCGATCATTAGTGACCGGAGTTCCGCTGTGGCGACCCCTAACTGGGAAAAGCCAAAAGACACAACAACATTATGCTTAAATAAAGAAAAATCAAATAGTTCAGTACTCATGATCTGTAGCACATAAATTGCATTATGTATGATAGTGGACAAAATTAGGTAACAATAATTGCAAACTGTGTGCAGTGTTGCTAGAAAAATAAGTAAATGTCAGACTGTTAATTTCAAATTGTTCATGTAAGCAGATTCATCCTATAAATAACCAATCACAACTACTGATAAAAAGAAAAATCGCACACATTGTACATCATAATATATGAATCTTGTCATGCTCATTAACAGATACAAAAGAAGAATCATGCTTCATCTAGCCTTATATCACCCAAATTATATTTTATAGTGTGGTGATTATCTGTAGATCCATTTAATTATCTGGGTATATAGATAGCTCTGGCTTTGGCTTTTTCTGATCATATCAACCAGTTAGTTAATGATAGCTATAAAACTACACATGTTATAACTAACACAGAACCCAAAAAACAAGTAAAATAACAAAAGGAGAGGACTCAGAAAAGGGTAAACTCCATTTAATATCCAAATTTGGCACTTTCATCCCCAGTACAAGGACTTCATCATAATCAAATATATATACAGTTTAGGAACTCAGACATGAGTAAATCATTGTCTGTAAGTTAATTCCCACTCAAATTGCAGTAGGGAATATGGAAACATTATATAAAAAACTAGCACAAGTAAATTGGAAAGAGCACAGCATAAGTTAAACATAAATTTGTCAAACAGTGATCAAAAACAGCAACTGTACATTAAGTCAAGCAAAGAGTGTACATAGTCATGAAATCATATTGAAAATCACACACTAGTACTATTAAACTATAAAGCAGTTAGATAATTGGAATGAGGCGTCCAAAGTGTTTTATGGTGTCCAAGAGTGCTGAGACAGCCAGGATTTTAATAAACATACTGAAAAAGTCAGTGAAAAGGGTTTTCCAGTACTGGCTTCAGTACAGTGACTGCGCCGTAAAATATGCATAACAAAAACCAGAAGAAAGTCCACATGCTTGACAGTATCATCCCATGTTCGCCCGTACTAACCATAAAGACATTTGTCAGCTCTAAGTGGAAACAGAAGGAGTAGATTATATTGATGGTGTAGATAGTCCATAAATGGCTGGACCCTCCTGCAAGTAATGAAAACGTGTTCTGCATCCTCAATCCCTTGACAGTCCACCCAGAAGCAAGAACGTTGGTCCATTGGTCGGGGAAAATGATATCCTCAAAAGTAAAGTTGATTTACAGAACAGCGCCAGAGAAGATCCTTCTATTGTGGAAATGATCGGTATACCAGTCTACTGTGACTTAAATCATGAGTATGCAGTGAATCATAGGTCTCATAAGCATTGATAGCATAGCCATTGTTGAGGAGTTGAAGGTACCACTCTCCATGTTGGTGGTATGGAATCTCTAGTAACCTTATGCCGGAGATGAAAAAGCTGAATAGCTGCTAGTTCTGGTTGATCTGTTGTTCTAGTCCTTTTGCCAGTTAAAGCGGCAGTCCAAAATCTATCACGAAAAGCAGACATCAGTCTCCCCACAGATGTTAAATTGGCTAAAAAGAAATGGCATAATAAAGGGAATAAACAAAGGGTGCGCAAAAACAAACCAGGATTGGATAAAGAGAACCCACCTTTTATGTGGCAGTAAATAAGTAACACCCATCTTCACTGGATTAAGAGTAACACACCAGAAAAAGGTAAACACTGCTTTAAGTAACTTAGAGGTCCATTGGAAGGGGGAAAAAAATAGACCACAAACACATATCCAAGTATATCCAAAAAAGTGCCATTTAACAAGTACACCTTTTTAGTAAATGACAAAGTAAAGGTCCTCCAAAAATTTAGTTTGTTGCAAGTGGTATCTAAGACATTGCTGCAGTAAGTACTAACAAAGTCAGGTGTACTATGTAGGATCACCAAAATCAGGCCCTGAGTTGTAAATGTAATACCATGAACAGTCATATTTGGCAGTGGGACAGGAATGAAACCTTTAGTTTTCTCATAATTGTGAGATAAACCAATGTATGAGAAAAGCTGTAAAAGAATTTTCAAAAAGTGGAAAAGCTGTGTCATGGATGAAGCAATGACTGTAATGTCGTCTGCATAAGATAAAAAGTGTGGAAGAAGGACATCTGCACATGATTAAGAGTAGGGTAAATGATGTAATATTGCCCTGAGTTTGTAAAAGGTGGCTGCAACAACTAGAGTCAGAAGGAAACTGCTCAACAGGCAGCCCTGATGTATCTCGTTGATCATACAGATAGTGTACTCTTTCCAGCCGTTGACAGAAGGAGTAATTTTAGTTGAAGAATAAATGGAAGCAATTCAGAGGATGAAGTTTGGCCAAAAACCAAAGGCATGTAGAATGGTAAGAATGGTGTTGTGGTTGATGTTGTTGAAGGCCTTAATTAGGTCACAGGAAAGTATGACTATCTGCTTGGTTTGGAGTGCATGGTCTATAACTGCCTTTAAAGTGTGAAGAAGGTCCAGTAGTGGTCTACTAGAGATGCCAAAATATTCCGGGGTCAGTGATAAAATGCAGGATAGAGTGGAGAAGTAACTGTAAGACTGTACAAAAGAACTTGTAGTCATTATTACAAAGGGAGCTAGGTCTCCAATTAGTCGAATCCTATCTGCCTTTTTCCAAATGAATTTCAAAACAATAGATGTTATGTGATCCTATCTCGCCTACATTCTGACTGATGGGTTCGGAGCCGATCCCTCGGCTCTGACTCGGCACGCTTATGCTATAGAGCGAGGCCTCTAATTGGCTGAGCTATCTTTATCCCAGGATGCACCACCACTAATCCCCCAGATCTCGTTTGCCGCTTACAGAGCTTGGACGTGGTCTCAACATTGGCTGGGCTAAGTACTATATATTAGGCTTTTTTCTTGTCAGTATTTGCTTCATTTAAACCCAAAAGCTGTTTTAACGGCTATTCTTTGTGTACGAGTGTTTTTCTGGAATTTGGTTAAAATTTTCGTGTTTATTCCTGTCAGAGAAGGTTCCGTTTAAGTTAGAGGGGCCTTCCCCTGTGGTTACTACTACTTTAGTGGTTGTGTGTGGGTCAAGTACCCATTTAAGTTAGAGGGTCTTGACCCTCCTTTTCTCTTTCTGACAAATCTTATGTGTAAAAAAAAAAAAAAAAAGTTCTTTAGTTTAAATATTTACACTAAGTTAGTGGCATACATATTTTTGTTCCTGTGTGTTAAACCTCTTATTGTTTAGTGTGGTTATCTGTTTTTTGAGCCTGATTATGTCTAAAGAGCATAAACCCTCCGGGTTTAAAAAGTGCACGAGGTGTGGCTTCAAAATGTCCATAACGGACGACCACTCCTCGTGCATCTATTGTCTAGGTGCTAAACATCTGCAAGAATCGTGCAGTGTATGCCATGCGTTTTCCTCCAGAGTCCTCCAGGAGAGGAAAAACAAATTAATCCTCAAAGGATTAATCAAGCCTTCCTTCGAGGAGGCTTTATCTTCCTCTCCGTCTCCTTCTAAAAAGAGGAAAGCGTCGGCTCCGACCAGTCAGTCGGAACCGACTGCTAAGAAAACTAAGCAGACTTCTCCATCGGCTCCACGGACTTCGGAGCCGAGGTCGGAATGGTCTGCCTTGATGCCTCCAGCCTCGACCCCTCTGGTTTCGGAGCCGAGGTCTGGGGCATCGAGAGGCGGGTCACCCTCATCGGCTCCACTGATATTGGAGCCGATAAGGGTCATCGGCTCAGACTCTTCCCCCTCGGAGCTGAAGTCCTTATCGGCACCGAGGGAAATTTCCTTGAAAGTTTCCTCGGAGCCGATAATTGTTGAGTCATTTCGGAGCCAGTCCCCGAGCCCTTCGGAGCCGATGGAGAAATCGGTTCGGGCCCGATCGGTATCCTCGAGATCATCCAAGATGTCTGATTCGGACATCGACAGGGTGCTCCTTCGACTCTTCCAGTCTCCGGTGTTCCAAAAGATGGTTTCGGCTCCAGCCCATTTGGCTTCGGAGCCAATGGTCCACTCCCCTACTGTATTTCCTCCTCCAACAGCTTCGGCACCATTGGAGCAGGTGCTGGTGGAACCAGTGGAGGTATTGGGGTCAGGCCCGACCCTTGCTCCGACTCCGGCTCTTGGGTCGGAGTTCAGTGCACGGACTTCTTCCTTCGGCCCTGGGGGGGGAGGCTTCGGGATTGATACTTTCGGTCCCAAGTCTCCCTCTTGGTGCGTCGGCGGCGGGAGTACCGTCCACTGTCGTGGCCACGGAGGGGGGACCCTCCCAGGATTCTGGTGGTCCCGCCTTCAGGGCTATGAGGAGGGCTTTAGCCAAATCTTCCTTGGCTACCTCCACAGTTTCCCCAGCTCCTTCCCTACATTTGGAGACTGGGTCGTTGGCAGTCCCCCTGTCCATAGACAGCGGAGCCCCTGGGCCTCAGGTTACCCCCGCTGGGGTTTCTCCCCCTCCTGGAGGTCCTTCTGAAGCCTCTTCGGAAGAACCTCCCAGGAAGAGAACGTGTAAGAGGAAGCACGTTGACTCCCCTGACGAGTCTTTGACATCTGACACTGATCTCGATGATGCAGAGGGGTCCCCCAAGTCGTCCTCGGATGATGTCTCCTTTGCAGACATCCTGGAAGCCCTAAAACAACAAGGCGGCTGGCAGTCCAAACCTCCCTCTGCTGATGAGTCGGTGTTCCTGAAGGCCTTCGGGGCTCAGCCCTCCGCCTCCTGGGTGTCTCCGCCTTCGACGAGCTCTTGGATTTGATCTGTCGAAGGGCGTGGGAACACCCAGACTCTGTGGAACCGGTGCCCGCTCGTCCGAACAAATTTCTCTCGGCGCCCCCGGATAGAGAGTTCCTTACGAAAGGTGTGGCTGTAGATGCTATGGTGGTGGCATCTGCTACCCAGCAAGATGTAGCAGAGGCTTCTACGTCCGTCCATCCTCCTAATAAGGAGTCTAGGAGCATGGATCGGTACGGTAAGCGCACCCTTAGTTCAGCAGCCTTTACTCTGAGGTCTTTGAACTACCTGACGCACTTTACGAGATTTCAGAGGGATCTGATTAAGGAGCTATCCGATACCCTCTTAGGTAACCTGCCTGAGGAGCTGGCCCAGACGGTTGGATCTCAGCTGGCTACAATGTCGCCCATTTCAACTCGTCCATGAGGCTCATTTCGTTTGCAGCCGAGGGAGTAGAGCGGCAGTACAGGCATTGCTCTATGGAGACAAGCCTGGCTCCGCCTGTGTCATTTCGGAGGCCTTTAAGTCTTCATTTGCCAACGCCCCCTTTGATGGGTCCTCCCTGTTTGGACCCAAGGTGAAAGACACACTTACCCGCTGTGAACAGGAGGGTAAGACTCTGACTGTCAGTGGGGCACGATTTTCCACTCCCTTCGGCCTTATCCCAAGGCTAAAGAGGAGGGAAAATGTGGTTCCGTAGATCTCAGAAGTTTTACCCCTCTCAGCAGGAAGGTTCCCCCTCCAGAGGCAGAGGAGGGGGAAATTCATCCGGAAGACGCCGTCCCAGAGGCGGCAGAGGCCCTCGCAACACTGGAGACCGCGAGTCCTTTCGTGGCTCTTCAGCTTTTCATAGTCCCTGAGGGATTGCCCGGCTGTGCTGCTCTGGAGCCAGTCGGGGTCGTTCGAAGCACCTGAAGGCCTGGGAAGGGATCACTCAGGACCGATGGGTGCTTCGGATTATCGCCGGAGGTTACTCCATCCCATTCTCTCGCCCCAGTCCAAAAAAATCCCGGACCCGCCACCCAGTCAACGGGATACCGCAGCCTCAGAAATTTCAAAGCTGCTGCAAAAAGGAGTCATCCATCCGGTCCCCGCAGACCAGATCGGATTAGGGACTTACTCAAGATTCTTTTTGGTGCCAGAAAAGACCGGGGACTTGAGTCCCATTTTGGACCTAAGCAACCTAAACCGTTCAGTCAAGAAGTCCAAGTTCCGAATGGTCACTCTACAAACCATTCTCCCATTGTTGGAGAAGGGTGTTTGGATGTGCTCCATAGATCTCAAGGACGCGTATTATCATATCAGAATACATCAAACGTCCAGGAGACATCTGCGCTTCAGCCTAGGAGGCAGTCATTTTCAGTTCCGTGCGCTGCCCTTTGGTCTCACCACAGCCCCCAGGGTGTTCACCAAATGCTTGGCAGTAGTGACTGCTCACCTGAGAAGTCTAGGATTCCAGGTGTTTCCGAATCTAGACGACAGGCTCCTAACTGCCACCTCCAAGCATCTACTTCTGGAGCCTGCAAGCCACTATATCACTGGGCAATTCCCTTGGAATCACCTTCAATTGGCCAAAGTCTGTGTTGCGGCCATCTCAAAGAATAAGATTCATAGGGGTAGAGATAGATTCAAACCAGATGCGGGTCTATCTACCTGCAGACAGAATTCAAACCATTCAAAATCAAGTTCGAGCCTTACTCCCCAGGTCCAAAGCCCCAGCCAGAATGGTCCTACAGCTATTGGGATCCATGTCTGCCACAGTTCTGCTAGTTCCCTTGGCAAGGTTACACATGAGAATCCTCCAGTGGCTTCTTTCAACTCAGTGGTCCTTTCAGGAACTCCCTCTCAATCATCTCATATGGATCACAGAATCTTGCAAACGGGACCTTCGCTGGTGGCTAGTGTCCTCCAATTTGGATCAGGGACGACCCTTTGTTCTTCCTCCTCCGGTGGCCACTTTGACCACGGACGCCTCCCAGATGGGGTGGGGGGGGGCATTCCCTGGGCAGGTCAGTCCAAGGCAAATGGCACCCGAAAGAGACTCCTCTTCACATCAACATCTTAGAAATGAGGGCAGTACTCCTGTCCCTTCAAGCCCTTCACGATTATTTCCCTCAGGGAGTAATTGCTGTTCACTCAGACAACATGTCAGTGGTCTGGTACCTGAACAAACAGGGAGGGACCAGATCCTATCCTCTTTGAAGAGAAGCCATGAGAGTTTGGGAATGGGCAGTCTCGACCAAACGCTTCCTAGTGGCTGCTCACATACCGGGCAAGGCCAATGTCATAGCCGACAGATTGAGCAGAACCATCCTCTCTCCTCACGAATGGTCTCTGAATATGACAGTTGCAAGGCAGATTTTCAGCGAATGGGGAGTTCCGTGTTGCGACCTCTTCGCGACTCCTCTGAATGCGAAGTGCAAAGAATTTTTCTCCCTGACCCCGGCTCCGGGGAAGAGCCCCATGGACGCATTAGTCCATCCTTGGCCCACCGGCCTGCTTTATGCCTTCCCTCCAGTTCCTCTCCTCCCCAGGGTAATTCAAAAGGCATCTCTCTTAGGGAGCAGGATGATCTTAATTGCTCCTTACTGGCCTCGTCAAGTGTGGTTTCCCTATCTTCGGAAACATGCTCTGGAAGGTCCGTGGTTCCTGGATCAGGTCCCAGACCTTCTGATTCATCAGTCGGGACTATTACACCAGTCCCTCCACACCTTAAAATTGACGGCCTGGCTCCTCCTCTTCCGACGATAGTCAGGAGTCATACACTGGATCCAGATGTTGTGCACATATTATCTTCAGCCCACAAGTCCGCTACAAAGAAACTGTATTCTAGCAAATGGAAAAGGTTTGCTATTTGGGCTCAACTCCGGGCCTGGACCCCATTTCTACTCCGTGGCAGAAGTACTAAAATTTCTGACCTCTCTTTTCAATCAAGGCTCTTCAGTTTCTACCATCAAAGTACAATTGGCAGCAATTTCTAATTTTCATGAATCCATAGACCCACCTTTAATGAGCAACAGATTGTGTAAGACCTTCTTGAAAGGTGCTGCTCTATTAAGACCTCCGATTTCTCATCCTGCACCTCCATGGGATCTCGATATAGTGTTGCGTGCCTTGACTTCTTTTCCCTTTGAACCGGCAGCTACCTGTGATCTAAAGTTTCTGTCATGGAAGACAGCCTTTCTAGTGGCGATTACTTCAGCCAGAAGGGTTTCAGAGCTTCAAGCTTTGTCAGTGAAACCCCCGTACTTGGTTTTTCATACAGACAGAGTATCCCTCAGGCCAAATCCTTCTTTTGTTCCTAAAGTTTGTTCTACTTTATGCTTGCAACAATCGTTAGAGCTTCCAGTTTTTTTCCCGAAATACTCTAATAAAGCGGAGTTTATATTCCACACACTAGATGTCCACAGACAGTTACGTTTTTATTTAGATAGGACCAAACAATCAAGGAAAACAGATCAGTTGTTTGTATCCTTTGCAGAAAATAAATTGGGCAACGCTGTCACCAAGGTCACTATTGCCAAATGGATCAGGGACTGTATTACTCAAGCTTATATCTATTCTAACAAAGAGCTTACCACCTCTGTCAAGGCTCATTCTACGAGGGCTATGGCTACTTCGGTAGCATTTCATTCTAAGCTTGCTATTGGTGACATTTGTGCTGCGGCTACATGGTCTTCCCCGCACACCTTCATTTCCCACTACAAATTAGATGTGGCATCTAGAGGACGAGCTTCATTTGGTTCCACAGTGCTCAGGAGTGTTTTCCAATGAGCCACCCGGGATTTAAGTGCTAGGGACGCTGTCCCATCAGTCAGAATGTAGGCGAGATAGGATCACATAACATCTTTTAGTTATGTACTCACCATAACTTCAGATGTTTGGGATCCATCTCCACATTCCTAATAACCCACCCTCCTTCCCCCTTCCTTGGAGATCAGAGGATATCAGAAGGTCCGAATCCTGTTGTTTCATCTTGAAACATCTAACAATGTTATATAAACAAGTTGTGATTGTGTGCATGAATGCGGACAAACAAGATCTGGGGGATTAGTGGTGGTGCATCCTGGGATAAAGATAGCTCAGCCAATTAGAGGCCTCTCTCTATAGCATAAGCGTGCCGAGTCGGAGCCGAGGGATCGGCTCCGAACCCATCAGTCAGAATGTAGGCGAGATGGATCCCAAACATCTGAAGTTATGGTGAGTACATAACTAAAAGTTAAGAATTGTGAGGACTGGTCTATATTACCATGTCGAAAGATGTGTTTGCTGAACACGTCTTAATCGACACGGAAATATCGACCTGTTAAAATCCCGACTTCAGAAAATTGTTTCCTAGGGGGAAAAAAAAATTGCTCAGCCATACAAAAAAAAAAAAAAACTTTCAAACCCTACATAGTGGGGGGGATGTGCCCCACACACCCCCTCTAACTAACTATACCAACTCCGAGATCTCACTACATTGGGAAAAGAGCAAATCCCCGATGACAGCTGAGCGATTTTTTTTTCCCCTGGGAAAAAAATCGCTGAAGCGGCCATTTGGGATTTTAAAGGGTCGATATTTTCTTGTCGATTAAGACGTGTTCAGCGAACACGTCTTTCAGCATGGTAATATAGACCCATGAGGATGTGATGCCATGTTGTAACCATTTGTTGAAAAGGCACAAAAGAGTGTCTACCTGGGAGACAGATAAGCGACAGTAAAAAGCACACAGGATACCATCCATGCTGGCACAGAGTGTTTTTATGCATGATATGTATAGAATGGAGCAATTCAGATTTAGTAATAGAAGCATCCATCTTGGCTTTGAAAGAAGGTGTTATGTCGGGAATGGGCCAATTAGTATGTGCACAGGACTTCCCTGCATAAAGGCATGACAGATACATATGAACTTCTTGAAGAATGCCTTGTTTATCTATGACTGTAACATTATTATCTGTAGTCAAGGATTGAATTAGAGTCTCTTTCCATAATGTTTTCTTACCTAAAAGGGTAAAAACTCTTCAGCTGTACTCTTTAATGGGTATGCTAGATTCCAAAGGGTAGTGTGGAGTCTGGCAAGAATACATTGGTAAAGCTGATGAAGGTGAGCGAATGTGTCTGATGTACAGTCAGATATAGATTGTGTAAAAGTCTGATAAGTGGTCTTAGTAACATGCTTTAATTGAACATGAAAGAGTCTGGCAAATTGGGTGTAGCAGGCGTGGAATTTGTGTTTAAAGTCAGCCCACCATTCCATTATAGAGTCATACAAATCAATAAGGGAAAAATTATCATTCCACAATTCAGTAAAAATAGGCTGCCATTGTGGAGTATTAAGCCATGCAGCATTGAGCCTAGGAGGTCCCTTCCCCCTTCCCAGTAGATGTGAACGCCCAAAAGAAAAGGAAAGAGCTAGGTGGTCAGAAAAGTGTAAGCGTGTAGTGTTGTGAGCAATGCATATAAGGGTAGGGCTATGACAGCAATAATCAATTCTTGTTTGTACATGGGTGTGGACGTAGGTAGGCCTGTCAGTCCCTGCAATACATAAATCTGCAAGCTTCAACAGTTCAAAACATTTTGCAATGTCCCTCTCATTCTTACACAAACCCCTATTTACGTGACAATTAAAATCACCGCAGAAGACTATGTGGCAATCAGTTAACAAAAATGGCTGAAGGAGGTCAAAAAGTTTACATCTATGAATAGTATTAACAAATGTGTAAATCACAACGAATCTAACAAAAACATTGCTGCATAAAGCATCAGTTATCAGACCCCATCCAGGCAAGACATGTAAAACATCACAAATTACAATGTTGTCCTTTTTATACAGAAAAACAATCCCAGTATGCTGGTCAGTCCCCATAGACCAGATAGAACCATTAGTCCATAAGGAGTTCCACTGTAATTGAATATCTGGAGAGAGTTTATCTGTATCAAGGAGTACAGACCCATTCAAAAACTTGAAGTCTGCATAATAGCAAAGACATTCCATTAATGTTGCAGAAGTTAAGCGTTAAGTCAGCCATGAGAAGTGGTGGTATCATCAGGAACAGCCATCTGTTTCTTTTTTTTGTTACTTCCTTTCCTTCTGCAAAGTGTGGGAGTCATAAAAGGAGGTGTACTGAGATCAACTTGGGAATCATCATCTGAGGTGTCACATACGAGTGGAGAAAAAGTATTGTCATCAAATTTGATGATATTGACCACCACCTCTTCTGGTAGTGGTATACTGGTCAGAGATCTCTAACGTCTCAGTGGATTTCCATCTGCAGAGGAAAGATTGGCAGGAGGAACAGTGGTAATATCTGATGAAATATCCTGTTTGGATGTATCATTGGAAGCAGAAAGGTCAGAGACAGAATTAGAGATGTCCAGAGCAGGAGTTTCCTCTAGTGTAGACATTGCAGGAACTTCCTGGGCCTGTCGTCTGACTGGCCTGCAGGAGGCAGCGAAGGAGCCAGAGAAGATGAAGCCGCCTGAGACGACATCTCAGATGGAGGATGCAAGGTAGTCTCATCCAGGGTAGCAGACTTGGAGTGAGAGTCCTGACTATGTACTGACATATTGGGGAAAACCACAGGGCAATCTGACCAGGAGTGTGCACCATTACAGTACATGCACCTGTTGGGACAGTTTCTGGAGAAGTGGGTCATAGAACCACATCTAGAGCATTTCCGAATTGGGCATGCAGTAACAAGATGATTGAATGAACCACAGAAAAGACATGGATGCTGCTGCCCCGCATAATGAACCAGTCCACATTGCCCCAAAACGAAGCACACTACTGATAAATGCTGAATTCCATTGGGCTTGAGGCTAAGCTCTACCCATACAGTACAACAGCCATCCCAGAGGCCTTCCATGTCTGGATTGTGGTATTTGGCAATGGTATGGACAGTAGCACAGTGTTGAGAAAAGAAGCCCTGATGTCCTCTTCCTGAATGTAGACTGTGCAAAATTGCACCAACAATTTCTTATGGATATTTACATCCAAAATAGAAATGGAATAGTCCTTCCAAGGAAATTGATGCTGTTTGTCTGTGAAGGCAGCATTAAAGGCCATAGCTCCTTCATGCATCTCATAATATAGGTCTGCATAGTCCTCCCTGCCAACATGCAAAGTAGCACATAGAGAGCTGAGCTGTATGCCTAAGGGCTTAAGGATGGTGTGCCATATAATCTTCTTGGAAAGTGGACGTTGTAAGTTGGATTTAATGCAGATAAGGGGCTTAGAGATCTTCCCAGATCGAGGAGGTCATTGGGTGCTGTTTGTTGGAAGGACCCGAGCAGCAGAAGCATAAGACTGCTTGAGAGTGGTATCCAGTAGATAGTGAACTGTGTTTGCAATGTGTCTAACCAGTTGAGAAGCATGGGGAACTGCGATGAAGGTGTAAAGGCTTGTGGGTTGGTAGCAGTAGGATTTAGTGGAAATTGTGCCTCCACTTCTGCACTCCAATCCATAATGTTGCATTCAGCAAAATTGTGTAAGAGATCAGCATCTTTCAGAGGCCTGAAAGGCAGGGAAGTCGCCTTGTTGAGAGTTGAAACCATACGTGGATGGAGATCGCTAGAACCAGGAACTGCATTATGTTGCGGTATGTCTGCCATAGAACGATGTTGTATCAAAACATTATGCTTGTGGAAAGGAGCAACATCAACTGGGAGCATCATACCAGGCCTATCTGCATTGTAAGACTGTTCATGACCCAGTTTATTGACAAAGAGATTAGCCATATTGAATTGGTGCATGTTAGTAGCAGCCGAAGTAGCAATGATGGATTCTGCCAATGAGAATTCAGTGACTGAGGCAGTGGAGGTGCAAAAAGATTGTAGTGAAGGTGGTGGGCCTTGATTTGCTGGCGATGATGCACAGGTGGTAATAGTTTGTATGGGCAATGTAGACGTTAGATAATGGCTGCCCCTGGTGTGAATGGATGTGAAAATGTAAGTTATTATGAAAAAACTTATGCAGTGTTTCAGGACATTTTGAGACAGCTACCTTTGGCTATGTTTGGGGTTATCAAAGAATAGTAGAGAATCATCAAACAACCTGTGCAGGAGATTATACAGGAATGAGAATGTGCTGTTTTTCTGAGAGAGTATATGCATGGAATAGACTAACAAATTACATTAAAGCAAGCATTAATTTAGATATTTTTAAGTATAACTTGGACACGTATTGTGGAAATGATTGTTTTGGTATGTTGGCAGAAGTACATTATTGTCCTTGCCTAAAATATTTGTTATGTGTGTATGCATGCATGTGTGTATGTATGTAGGCATGTATATATGTATGCATGCAACGGGGCACCAGTGATATTCATGCTAGATAGAAATCTAAGGCTCAGAACAGAGTATATCCTTTTATGAGGTAATCATGGGGATGCTCAGAAATAATGCAGAATGAAACAGTATAAGCAAACATTTCTGTATAATCAGTCATGCTGAAATTCTATACACAGTTAAGTTTTTTTAGACATTCATTTAAGCCTGGTGGAAATAAAGCTTCTAAATTATTCGTCCAACTTATTTTGTTGTTATTAGGTTTCTCATGTGTGCATACATTTGATACTGAACCAGACATTTTGTCTTTGATAGTAAAAGAAAAAATGGTCATAGAGTGTACTTGTGAATGTTTTAATAAGACACTTCTAGCACTCTTGCACCTTATACTGCTAAGATGACTGCAGTGTATTTTTTCTTGGAGAAGGACATTTGGCCCACATAAAATGCCCCACATGGTCATGTAACCATATAGATGACCTTCTTGGTAATACAAGTGATGAGGTGACGAATCATGAACATTTTAGAGGTGTTAAGGGAAGGGAGAAGCTTTGTTTTACAAATATGGTTATATTTTATATAATTCCCAGATGAATGACAGCCTCTGGAATGATTTTTATTGGGGGGGGGGGGGTAAAAAGGGATTTGTAGTGGGTTAAGGACTGATGAACTGTGTTGTCCTAACAATATCCAATATTGAAAGAATTAGAAACTAGGCAATGGAAAAACTTAGCATTATTTACAATACAGCAGTATTTATTAATTACTTCCCTGATCTTAAAACTGTTTATGCCATGTATAGTGATGACACGTGGACAAGCATCTTGGGTCTGCTGGTATTTCTTGGGTGGTAAGAAGGTCTTGGGGAAATATCCACAGTGGGGATAAGCAGCATAGTTATAGATTCATTATGTCCTCTGCTTTTGAACCAATTTTTAAGATGTGATGTCTCACAATTGTCAAGATCATTGCTATAGATCCTTATTATGAGGAAGAACTATGGTTTAGGGATGTTTGTAGTAATATGTGGGGGTGGCAGCTACTTGCTAGGAGTAGAGAATTTCTACTGAAAGGTTTGCAATATAAAGAATTTTTAACAGAGCCACCAATCAAGTTTATAACATCCAGAAAGCTAGCTTACAAGTAAATCAGTTTTAACAACAAATGATAATGTTGAACTTGTTTGGATTCAAATATGATACAAGATTCCTATTGTTGGGATAAATTACCTCTCTGCATGAACTTGCAGCTGTGAAGGTTATAGCACCCAATCTCAACTGAGGCAAAATTGGCATTACTTTCCAAGTCAAAGATGTGCAATTTTTGAACTACCCTATGAAAATACCAGCATATATGCAGGCAAAAGTAGCGTCTATTGCTGTGCCACTGATTTGTAGATAACACTAAATCTGAAAATAAAATACAGTCCTTTAGCAATTCTCTAAAAGACAGAGCAAAAATGAATACATTCTACACACATTCACTTTTAAGTCACATAAAAATAATGCCCTATGAACAGCAGCAGTAAGAAAGTCAACTATATGTTTCTTATAAAATTGGATTGCATCAAACACCAGTGTATGATGCTAGTTGTCGGATACCTGTAAGTGTGACTTAGCAATATAGTCTTTCCAAGCCCACTATAGCACAGCTCCTTCTCTGTCAACAGTAGTGATTACCCTGTCACGATTGTTGGCTAAGTCCCAAAGAGTAACTTGCTCTTGCTTGTGCTTTTTATGTATGTTATATGTATACTTCTTGAAAATCAAGGCATCATCCTTGTCCAGATCCTGTGCTACTGATGGCACAAACACTCAAGGGGTGATGGGAAGCTGCAACCCAGACTTTTGAAGGAAAATTCAGAAATTACACCATCATTTTCAATGTTGATCTCGGATGTTGGCTAAACTAGTATGTCAGATTAGCTGGTAATCTCAACTCTTTGGCAGTAGTTACCCCCCCCCCCCCCCACACACACACACACACACACACATTACTAGAGATATCCCTAAATCACAGTAGAAAAGCTTCATAAGTAAAACACAAGTGATAAAATAAATGATATAAACATATTTTGGAAGCATATTAAACAAAAAAGGAAAATGCTGTCATGTCAAATATATTCAATATGTTCCAACTGGATTCTAGTTACAGGAATTCTTATTTTAGGTGCTATAAACAATGCAGTTGTGCTGTCGATCATGAAAACAGTCATTTGCTTATTTTTATTTCAATATATATTTTTTTATTATGTAAGGCATTCTTGTTTGGGTCTTTGATCACTGAGTGTTGACAGACTGTGGTTCTGAATGAACTTTACTATCTACTGTTTATCACATTTGTGATCGGGCTCTATAATTTTTGTCATTTCCTAGGTATCGGAAAAGTACTCCATGTTTTTTCATTTATTTATTTATTTTTTTCATTTGGCTATGTGTTGTGTAGTTTTGTTTATTTAGTTCTCATGAAATGCAATTGTGATTGGCTGTGCTGAGTAACATACGGTCATATATTCTATATAAGGAATACATCTTTGTGAGTCTCACAAAAGTTACAAAGTCAGTGTGAAATCTACGTCTGTTGTGAGGCAAAGTGGGAGATTCTTCCATAAACATTTAACGCTGAAATGTTTTGCTGCTGGACCGTGTGTGTGTGTGTGTGTGTGTGTGTGTGTGTATGTGTGTTTGTGTGTGTGAGTGTGTATAGATAGGTAGAAATATGGACACAAAGCTTCCTTGTGGACACATTGTAGTGTATTGATTTGTATATATCAATATAAACTGATAAAGATATGGATACATACATGCATGCCAATTACATACTTGGAGGTCATCCCAGCTTGACAGTGTGTCACTTCACTGTTTCTAACATTGCACAGTGCACTGTGCTGTACCACACTGAGTCTGCTCTGCCAGTGAAGGTGGTAGGCTTTACATAAAAGAAAATCCAACAGACTGGGATAGTGGAGATATTTTGTGATAGCATCCTTATATGCACAATTATAAGTTTCATTTAAGAGTTTATGGTATGCTGACTTACCTCTAGAATATAATGTGTACCAGTGTGTGTATGTTGTTGTGTGGGCATGTGTATGTGTTTTTGTGTGAGGTGTGTGTTTCTGTGTGTGCGTACTCTTGCTCCTGCATTTGTGTGTTTCTGTGCATCTGTTATGTAACCAATAACAAACGCTGCGTCTGACATCACCACACACATATGTCTGTTAATCCCCAGCCAGATTACTCACATAATATGCAGTATACACAAATATCTGTAGCAGGAAGGACAAGGTCTGTATACCAAATGTGCATAAATTCTGCATTCCTTTGTTTCATCAGTTGGTAGTATGTGGTTCAGATGGTGCAAGCACTGTATTGGCTCTGCGAATGTATTAAGTGCCCCGACTTTTTTCCCCCTCATCAGATGTCACTGTGTTTACAGCTGTTATGTTGACTGCTAACGTAAAATAATTGCTTAACATGATCTGTGGGAAAAGTGTAGGAGAAAAACAAAGTTGGGGATGTCATATATCACCCTAAGGCCTCAGACTGTTATATTTGTTGCTTGTATTCTGCTTTGCCTTATATGGCACTTTGGCTCGTCCTGGATGATAGTCAGATTTCCTGCTGACGTATCTTGCAACATAAAATAAATGTATCACATGTCCCTTCCTGTCAGCAGCAGTGTGGCAGAGTGCTGCTTCAAGGCCACTGCTGTTGGGCCCCCATCAAAAAAAAAAATCTTGTATCATACCTGCCTACTTACAGATGTCCCCCCTGACTGTGCTGAATTATTGTCCATGATTATGGCACTACCACTAGGCAATGGATATGCATTCAGATAAAGAGCTCGCTTTTTGGATCTGTGTTTGGCTTGGTAATTATTGGTATGCAGTACTTGTACTTCAGTGGCACCATTCGGGCAGCCAGACTGATTTGTGCTGCTGTCTGTGAATGATGTGCATGTGTGTATTTCACATGATGCAGCCTCATTGTTGCCTTAGATAGGTAACATGGAGGATATCTACACATCCCTCTTCCTGTACTTGAGAAATGTATACAATAAACTCAAACCCGTATGTATTTTATGTGGCATATTAGGATAAAACTCTGACTGCAGCTCAGGTGACCAGAGTTCGACTAGTGGCAAGGGGAGGTTAGGCATGGCTATCCTGGAGGAGAGGATGGATTAGAGCCATCCAAAATGACATTTCCCTTGGATAAAGGCAGTATTGTAAAGGATGGTACTGGCTTGGGCATTCAGCCATGAAGCTGCAAACATCATGACCCTTATTCCAGGTACACGGGAGTTTGTACTCACATGTGGAATGCATTGTGGCTCCTGCTGTGGAGCAGATGACATGTTCCATTCACAGGAAAGGGGGTTGGGGCTTATGCTATATGCCATTGTGTTTGTAATATTGGGAAGGGCAATAAGCACCCTTATAGCTGCCTGTATAATGGCCCTCCAGAGGACTCTTGTCCCTTGGGATTCCCAATCTGAGGGAACAAGTGGGCTCAAGTTCATTGAGAAAGGGGTGTTAGTTTGCATACATTAAGTCAAGCAAGACCAAAAAAAGAAAAAAAAAATCTGCAAGTCAGGAAATGTGAAATTTAACAAAAAAGCAGCAGTGTTGTTTGTCCCATATGTTGGGGTGCCACTGTGATACCTAATTTTTCAGTAGCTGCATTAGTAAGAATGACAACCATAACACACTTCTGGTACCAGAATATTACAGAAAAACATAATCCTACACAGCATGAAATAGCATTCTGTTATGGTACAACTGTACCAGATGTGTATATCCATGTTACACTGCTGCAGCTGTTCTTAACATGGTACTAAAGCCTTCTGACTCAGGAGATTGGCTAATAGATCTGGCTGAAATGTTATATTTGTTGTATTTATGGAGAGTTTATCATAATGCATGCCTTTGCAGCATTGAAGTGGTCAGTTGAAATACTACAATATCTTCTTTCTTCTTTTCTGATAAGGTGACTTGCCTTTTGAATATCTGTAACTAGCCAGTTTATACTGAGCTGGTATTGTGCCTGATCCATTTTTTGTATACTGAATGCCTGTTTTAGATAGAAAATCTATCTGTGGTTAACCAGCATATCATTCTCATATTATATTATACCTTTTGGTCTTTACATACATTATTCGATCAGTTCATCACTGAAATGAAGGAGGTATAGTGGACAACAGAGTATTCAAAACAGTAAGGAAGTCTTGAGTAAAGCATTACTAAGCTATAATTGCCATTTTTTTCTTTTCTCTCTCTCTTTTTTAGTGTTATTATTCATATATGACTTACAAAGCTGGTGTTTTAGCTTGAACTTAAATGCAGTTTACAAAGTTTCATTTCATTCTTTAATGTATGGTAGAGTACTAAAGCAAACTAAATAAACTTTAAAGAACAAAGTTCAATTTTATGCGAGAGTAACTGTCCTCATGCCTCTTCTTGGTGCTGTGGTGGATCCTCTAATCTTCAGACTAGAGAATCGCTCATTCAAGGTGACTTTAGTCTGTAAAAAAATATACAGTATTAGTATTTTTACATTAGAAACCTATTGCAATACTTACAAACATGTAAAATGCATATTATCCATGTATTAGTTACTGGCAACCAAAAAAAGTCCACTAGGTATGGAAACATGATCAGGAATGACCCTTGGACACCGAGTAATCAAGTAATTTGGTTACAGTAAAAAGGAATGGAGGTTGTAAAAAACAAACCTGCATCACCTGATATTGTATCATTAGAAGCTCCTTATTTTAAGACAACATCAAATATCTGGCAACCATCGGGCTAAGACTGATTGCCTGGACAGTATTTGTGTCAAAACTTTGACAACACTCCCGTGTAGGTATAAAGTCCTTAAAGCCAGCAGTGCAGGCAGTTTCCCTCTGCATCCTATATCTTTATATCTAATTCCAAGGATGCCAGAGTCTGGATAAAAGTAAAAACCCAGAAGTTAATATTTTGGTCAGACAGTCTCAGTCTAATATAAAAACTACCAAAGAAAGAGAATAAATAAAATAACAACAGCCACAGAACGGAATAAATGTCGGATAATTAATCACCTCCAGCAACTCGGCAGAATGCTTTCAAGGAGTATGATACAATACACAAAAACACAATAATACATAACAGAACCAGTTAATTAAATCACAAATAGAATAATTGCTTAATAAGAAAAAAGTTTTTTTCAATTAATTACATATATCCAGTTGCATTCATTATTTAACCCCCCCCCCCGTACCAAAGTATACTTCAAAATATGCAAAGCTTTCTTCTGAAGCAGTTTGTCTTTAAGAGTAGCATTTTCACCAAATTTCATTGTTATTTGTTCCAAGATACAACATTTTAATAAAAATGAATTACTTTGATGATAAAGTTTAAAATGTGTAGCTAAAGGGCTTTCCATACGTCGTTTTCTAATGTCCCCGATGTGTTCTTAGAATCTTATATTAAATGCGCTTTGACTTTCCCCTACATAAAATAAATTACAAGGGCATTTTAAAATATAAGTAACAAAAGCAAGAATGTGGCACAGTAGGCAAAAATTCAAATGTTCCAAGTACTTGTACACGTACAGTCAAATACGTTAGAGCTCCAATTCAGTGCTACAGATAATTAAATGCATCCAAACTATAGTATTCACCTCCTCAGAACGATAGCTTGTTGAAGGAATCAAAATAATAACCAAGCGTTCATCGGAGTAGGTCGAGTTTATTAATAAAATATGGCAAGCGCTTTCAACTAGGTCTTCATCAGGCCATTACAAAATTTTAAATAACAAGCACTTGTATTTATAAAAAATGCAGTTCAAAACCACATATGTCATATCCTGTTAAAAACACATTTTCATTTCCCATTAAGATTCAAGCTATAATAGTATTCATTGGCATAATGATTATAAATGCATAAAATAACATCCAAATATATATATAGTCATTCAATAATCAATGAAATTAAATATATATATGTATATATATATATATATATATATATATATATTTTATATATTTAAGACATATAAAATTTTAGCATGTAATCAGATATAATACATAGAGTTTAATACATAAAATTTATATCATCCATTCCAGGACATCTATAGCCAAATATATAGGATGAAAGACAATAGAATACTGTACATAAAATATATATATAATATTAATAACAATATAAAATATATAGCTATATAGGTATATATGAAGAATAAATACATAAATAAATACTGTGTGCTATGGTACATTTAAATAGGACTAGGTAACAATAAACTAATGTGAATATAAGTCAAATAATAGGAATTTAGTTTACATCGCTTAAACCTAAGCACCTATGACCACATATATATATATATATATATATATATATATATATATATATAAAGGGAGAACAGGGAAGTACTGTACATATAAATACTAAAAAATGTCTCATAGTAGTGTCTGGATCCCAAAATTAAATTCTCATAACACCATTTATGTATACTCATCTATATTTTCATTTGAGCTTCCTAGCTTTGAGTATCGGTTTTATAGATACCCTATCATTTATACCAGGGCTACGATCAGCCCTGAGTCTAATGATCCATTTCACTTCTACTTGTTCAGTCTGATTAGATATATCACCTCTCCTAATTCCAGGCCTGTTAACGTGAATAACTTGAAATACAAAACTATGTTCTGTGGATGTATTATGTACATGTTTCGAAAGGGCATTAGATGGACATGCCACCCTGATTTTATACACATGTTCCCTGATTCTCTCTTTTAATTTCCGATCTGTCTTTCCCACATAAAATGCAGGACAGGATCGGCATGTAGCTAAATACACCACATGTTCAGTGTCACATGTGGCTGGTGCTGTAAAACTAAATTCCTTTTTCGTAACTGGATGTAAAAATGTATTAGATTCTTTGATATATTTACATTGATTACAATTGTGACATTTCCTAGTAATATTTTTCGTATCAGTTGTCGTGGACCCATCTATTTTATTTGGGCCACATAGCATCCTATGGAGATTCAGTTTATTTTTAAATGTAAACATTGGAGCTTCACCTAATACCTCAGCTATGTTTGGATCTGTGAGAAGGACATCCCAATATTTCTTATAAATATATTTAATGTTGTTAACGTCTTGTGTATAGTGTAAAGGGATCCTCATATTCTTATTCATATTCACATTAATTATTCCTAGACTATCCGAATTATCACGCTGTTCAGCAAAATATGGGCATGCTCTACCCTCTCGTAATGTGCTTATATCATTTAAACAAATCTCAATCTCATCCTCTGTGTATGATCTATTCAAAAACTTGACCTTTAACCCTTCTATCTCGCTCAAGAATCCTGCATAATTAGAGTTCAATCTGGATGCTCGCATTACCTGGCTCTTCAGAATATTATTAAAGATGTGTCTTGGGTGCATACTGCTACGATGAAGTCAATTATTTCTGTAGCAATTTTTCCTATACACCCCTGTATTCAAATTACCATCTGGTAATTTCTCTATAAATACGTCTAAATATGGTATAACTTCTTTCTAATGGACCATAGAGAATTTCAAATAATTGGTCTCTTCATTCATTTTTAAACATAGTTCATTTAACCTCTCTTCATTTCCTTTCCAAATTAGGAAGAGGTCATCCACAAAGCGAGTATAACATATTACATTGCTGTAAAATTCCACCATCTGAAAAAGTGAGACATCCTCCCAATCGGCCATAATTAGGTTGGCGTAGCTATTGGCACACGATCAGGATTAGAATTAGCGAACACCTTAGTTCGATTAGAAATAGGCGTACAACCAATGCCCTATATAAACATACTAAACAACACACAGCAGCTTCATTTCAGTTTATAATTATTGATAGAATACAGTCACACAGAAACTTCAAGATGGGGTGGCATACCAAACTCAACAACATGGAACAAAGATGGATCACTACACTTGGGGCTCTTTTTAAACCTGGACTCAGTGAATATCATGTACATGAAGGATAAGCTCTAGATACCTAAAAGCAATACTAAGTAATATATTTAGGCAGTCTATTATTATAACTCCAGACATATCAGACATCAGGCTCATTTTTAATAACAATTTAAAGAGCATTTCTTAGAACTATACATTTGTCATCCACAGAAACATAATTTTTGGTCTACAAGTTAGTTATGAAAAACATTTAAACTCTCAAATATATGATTAATAATAATATGCGTTTGGAAAATAATGGAAAATAAGCATATTATTATGGATACACCTCTTATTTATAATTATTACTAGGCAGTGTGTTTGGAAATTGTTGTATTGGTAATATTTTTGAGTTGGTATAATTAGATTTCACCACAGTATGGACTGTAATCTGAATGTCCAGTAATACAAAAAAAAAAATTTTTTTAATATATTTTGAATATTATCAGTTGTACAAATATATAATAAGTGGGAAATCTACATTTTTTAGACAGTCATCATGTCTACCTAATTTGACAATTCAGTCGTCAGTATTATGGATTACTAAATGAATATGGGTAATACCACTTTAACAAGTGGGTATAAAATATGTAGCAGGATGCATCATGGTTTGAAACTGTTTTTGATTATTAAGTCACATTGAAAAAGGCTTTCATAGCCGAAACCGGTTTGTGCACCACTATTAGGTTGTTTTTACAATCCTAATAAATATACTTTCATCTGTTGCTATCGAGTGCTGGTCTCTCTTTTTTGTATGACTTATCGTGGTTTGGACCGAGCACCAACAGTCCCACGTGCGTGCCTTGTTGGGTTAATTTCCATATTAATCATTATATTTGTATAGCCAGGTCATAGTTTACCAGGTAAACCTCATTTGGAAAAAGCACATGCTCCAGGTTTATGTGAGAGCCTTGAACTATCATATATGTACTCCGTAAATTTTCATTACTCAAGTGCACAGCCTGTATACTGAACTGGAAAAATGGTTGACAAATATGTAACATGCAACTACAAACTCACAGTCTTGAAGTAAGTACATTCATTTTTGCATTTATTGATTACAAGTCATTAAACAATTGTTAAGCAAATCAGCAAGATGCAACTGGATGCTAAGCCTTGCACTCTGAGAAGATATTGAAAAATAACATCACAGATAAAAGACAAAAATGGAATTGGAAAAAACAACTGTAAAAACAATAAGGGACTGTAGTCTGTATTTTATTAAGTAGTAACATTGCTGCTGCAGGAGATCAAAATACTAGGCTTATTTTATTATACAGTAACATATGCCCTCTTGTGCCTTACTACTTCTGTTTATAAATTCATATTTTATCATTTCATGGACAGTGTAAAATATTAGAATACAGAAGTAGGATTGCTGCCTTACTGTGCAACATTTGAACAGTCTTGTTTCCATAGGTTCACTATGCATAGTTGTTGTTGTGTCTTTCGGCTTTTCCCGGTTAGGGGTCGCCACAGCGGAACTTCGGTCTGCTAATGATTGGCAGTTGATTTTTACGTACCTAGTTGCCAGCTCTGCTGCACAACCTTCAACGAAGGTATGCCCATTCACGCATGTCTCCACGCAGAAGACGCTCTAGCTGAGAATCGAACCGGACAGCGTCTTACTGTGAGGCGACAACGCTACCGCAGCACCACCACCGCAGTTCACTATGCATTGTAAAAGCAGCAACTTTCAAGTGATATGCTGTCTGCTGTAGGCTTGGGTGCCCACTGAAATTGTGAGGATCCTTCCTATGATACTTAGAACAAGGGAATAGCACAGTGAAAAGTCAGAAAGTAAGTCTTGGGTTATGGTACGTTTTGTGTATTTATTCATCTCAACAGTACACTGATCTCTGGGTCAGTATATATAAGTAGCAATGGTATGGGGGCATAGCCCTCCCCACATTGTAGGTGTAAGGTGAAATTGACCTGTAACAACCTTTGATAGTGCAACAGCAAGTTTTAAAATTTACTGTTTATTTGTTTACATCGCACTTCATATTTTGTAAAGCTGGTCACGATTCTGAGTGTTCAACTTTTGATATGGAGCTGCAAGCCACTGTATCACATCATATAACAACTCTGATAATGATTTCAAGCAAATGATACACTAACTATTTGCCCAGTCAGATATGGTATAATTCCCCAACAGAAGATATTATTTTGGACTACAAACTTCCATAGCTTTGCAAAAAGCATTGGGACATTTTCACTTTGTTTATTTACTTATTGATTTGTTAAAAGGGTGAATTCACTGGTCCTGAGACCCTTTTCAGGCATGACCTATGATCACTAAAGGTAAAGAAAGTACAACTTCATTAATATGAATTCCTGAACAATACAGTATTGGGGAAAATACTGTATCAGTAGGTAATAGCTAGAAGATAGTAAAAAACAGGAATAGTTTAGATAAACATTATATAGTACAAGTACAAAAACTAGTAAAAGCACTGCCACAAAGAACTGGCTCACACACTGTCTGAAGTACAAAATCCAATGAACAATGAGTAGAGGAAGACACAGAAATGGCTGCTATATCCAGTTTAAAAACTTTAACTTCAGTGCACAAACAGTAAAACAAGCGCTTTCACCAAATAGTGAGGTGTATCAAAAGGCACTAACAAGTACAGACCCTTTATACAAACTGAAAATCATATGACATATATTTAAAATTTATTTTAAAATTGTAATTGGTGCAGATACATTGACACTAGCTCTAGTTCTGAACATCCTGATTATGGTACATCATATACTTTTAAAATAAATGCTACATGTGATACTCCACACATAGTATATTTGGCTCACTGTATGAAATGTAGAATGTTCTACATTGGTAAAACTGATCGTCCTTTTAGAGAACGCATCAGAGAGCATGTTTACCATATTAACAAGGGCAATAGTATTAATGCACTTGCCAAACATGTATTGATTACTGACTCCACTCACAGTTTTCAGTTCTTAGTAGTTGCTAGAGTCTATGAGAATGTGAGACAAGGGGATATACTTAATAGAACTGAAGATCTGGAATCCACTTGGATTGTAAGGTTGAGGGTGGATGCAGGGCATAGACTAAATGAGTCTGTTCCTTTAAAACCTAAATTAAAGCTGAGACCCCTAAAGATATAGTTTTAACAATATAATATTATAAGTAAGATATACCGCTTGTTTCATTGTTTTTATAAATATATATATTTTGTGTTTTAAAATGTTTGTGTTTTTAAATGTATTATGTCACTTTTAGTTTAAATATATGTCATGTGATTTTCAGTTTGTATAAAGGGTGTGTACTTGTTAGTGCTTTTTGATACACCTGATGATGCCTACTTGGTGAAAACGCATGCGTTACTGTTTGTGCACTGAAGTAAAGGTTTTTAAACTGGATATAGCAGCCATTTCTGTGTCTTCCTCTACTCATTTTTCATTATATAGTGCAAGGTTTAGAGATGCATTGCATACAAAAGAAAGGATGTATTTTTATGTAAATGATAAATAGCTGAATTTCATTGTATAAGCAAGTTTTGAATTCATCATGTGCAAACAAACATTTCAGTGAGTACACGGAGGGAGCATTACATGCAGTACAAAGTACAAATATAATTGATATTAGTGAAATAGTAGAAACTGGGGGGTTGGGAGGGTGGCCTAATGGTTAAGGTGTTTGCCTTACAAACACAAAGTACAGGGTTTGAATCTCACAGGGGATAATTGGCTAGGCTTAAAATGGCTTGCAAAGGCAGTTAGCCTAGTATGAACCTATGAACTGTATGCATTTGTAAATATATTTGTTGAGTAATTACATTAAAATACTTTATCACAAGTGTAGAAAATTAATATTTGTTAAACCTCAACTGCTCAACTGAGTTTGAGGATAGAATTGTAGCCTTTGTCAATGAAGCATATGCAGAAGCAGGTTCTACTGAGACATTCTGTTAGCTTTTTTCTCAAAGATTGGAGTTGAGTTTCTTGTAAATTTGTTTTGAAAAGAGTTTCCAGATGTAGGGACTACTATTAGAAAATATCGTCCCTGTTGTTTTATGGAAGATAGGTCAATCAGGAGTAAAAGTTTTGTCAGTTTCACCACATAGATCATAGTAGGATGATCTGACAGTGAGACTCCTTTTCATTGTTAGGGCAGTAGTTGTCTTTGAGCAGTCTGAAGATTAAGGATACAAGGAGCAGGCAGCCATGTGCAATGGCTGGGAACCAGTTGGCTTTCTTTAGTACTGAGCAGTGATGCTTGGTTCAAGGGGAGAGGCAAACAGATCTGCAAATGGCATTGAATGTGGTTTGGGGGGTGTATGTGCTTTGGGAGGAGTTGAAGGCAGTAAGAGGAAGAACATGTTGAAGTCTACACATGAGAATGGCTATGGCAGTATGGGCTTAGAGAGTTAGGTGATCAGAAATTGAGTAGGTGGCCTTAAGACATTAGGCAATCTTATTGCATATCATTTCAGAATGGGTTCGTGTTTTAAAACTTAGTGAAATATCTATAAGAAGGCCAGAGTATCTGAATTGGTTGGTTGCCTTGCTGAATTGCTCTTCTGTCTGGTGAAAGTGATATGTTGGGAGCAGTTTAGAGGTTTGGGTTTTGAACAGAAGAGCGTGGCAGCTGTTATATTAATGTTTGGGTGGAGTTTGTTTGTCAGTCACTTACAGAGTGAGTCAAACACAGGCTGAAGGTAGTTTTGCAGTGTTGAGATCTGGAGCCGTGTTGTACAATTCAGTATTAAATGCATAAGCACAGAGATCACTAACAGTGAAACATTCTCAGGGAATCTGTATTATAACAATTTAACAGATGATTCTCAGCTGTTTTCTCAGAGCTGAGACTAAACAGAAATTCCTTAAGATTCCAAGAGCAGGATAAGTTATTTCTTACATTTATTTCAATAAATTTCACTTCTGTAAAGATTATAATTGCACTATGCAGTTAATCTACTACATTTTGTACTGTTATAAAGCTTTTTTTACTTTTTCACTGCATTTATGTACTGTTGTATACTGTTAAAACTGTATTTTTCATTGCTAGATACTGTTTCATTACTCTAGTTGCATGTTTACTGAATTACTTAACTGTAAATTGCTTTTTCATACTGAGAGTTGTATTTTCTGTTTGTGAGTGCTCCATCTGTGCATTTTTGATTTTTTGAGGTTTCTGCGTTCTAGTCAGGTATCATATAACTGATTTGTTTGCAGTTAAAAACATTCTCTGGAGTCTGCTTTCTCCTTTATCTGTTTACCCTGCCCCCGATTACCATCCGCTCCCAAGGTCTCTACATTTATACTTATGTAGCCACTCCCACATTCCAGTCACATCTGTTTCTAAATCTCCTCCCACACTAAACTATCCTAAAAGGCTATCCTCCCCTATAGGTTCTCTGCTACACCTACAAACTTAAACCAAACGGTCTAATACTAACACCTACTAAATTATACGCCACTCTCCATATTTAAAATCAACCATGTTCCTCAAAACTCATTCCATCCTTATACTAATACTCATGCTAACAATCCTTTCCTATCTCAACCACCTAACCCAATGCATAGATATAAATCACAATGCCCAGTTCCATACCACTATATCTATCATCACCAATGACACACATGACTCCATCTCCATATCACCTTGTCTCTTTCCCCTCAACATCAATATGTTTTTTCCCATATAGAGTCCTAACCAAAAATACAACTATTAACTATTTCAACCAAACACCCTCAAAAATCTCTCACTGCATTAGTCAACACTACCTAGGACAGTATCTCTCCAAAACATACATTTCCATCCTTCTCTCTGGAGACATCCACCCTACTCCAGGCCCCTCTTCCTGTCCAGATCCAACCCCTCTACCCCATTTCCCTCAGGCAACTGGTAAATCCCTTCATTTTGCTGCCGTTAATGCTCAAAGCCTCTGTAATAAAATCCCAAACCTACAAGCCTGGCTCCTGCATAATCAACCAGATATTCTTTCAATCTCAGAAACCTGGCTTAAGCCCCACATTAAAGATTCTGAGCTGCTTCCATCTAACTACCGTATATTAAGAAATGGCAGAACTCATAAAAAGGATGGCGGGGTTGCACTGTTATACTCTGCCTCTCTCCTAGTTACTCCCTACATCAAACCCCTCCCAAGCTTCGATAAAGCAGAATTGATACCAGCCCTACTACACCTAAACAAACATAAACTCATATTCATACTCTCCCTGTATATCCCTCCTGGCGACAACATCTCAACCCTTGAAGACATTTTATCATGGGTCTCCTCTAATATTGCTCATGAAACTATCATCCTGGGTGATGTTAATATAAATTGGGACACAGTCCTAGCTCCCACCAACTCACTTAACATCAACCTATATAAGTTCACCCAGTTAATTAATCTCACCACCAGACCCACCAAAAACTCTACTACAGGAAGTTCCATAGACTGGATCTTAGTATCCCATCCTGAAAATATCTCAGATAGTGGCATTCTCCCAGACTCATTAGATGACAATTTCCCCACATTCGCACATCGTCTCCCCTCCTCTGTCCAACTTAGCCATTCTTATATCACCACTCGCTGCCTCAAAAACTTTGGCCCAGACACATTTACATATACACTAAAAACCACAAACTGGAACCCTCTAAAGACCCTTCCACTCTATGAGGCTCTTGCCTACTTTAATATCACCTTTATAAACCTACTAAACTCAGTTGCCCCACTTAAAACTAAGCACATCAAGAGTAATCCAGTCCCATGGCTAACCAAAAACACCTTAACTGTCATGCAATTCCATGATAGAATCTGGACACGCTATCAAAAAAAATAAAACCATCACCAACCTCACCGAATATAAGAGCTTACATAAAAAAGTAAAAAAACTCATTGCTACTGACCACAGATTATACTTTACCACTCTTCAAACTAGCCATAGTACCAATCACAAACTGTTTTGGAAAGGAATCTCATCTCTCCTCAACCCAGGCAAAACTGAAAATCCATGTCCCAACCTAAATGCATCTGATATGGACTTAGCAAACCAATTTAATTCCTTCTTCATAGATACCATCAATAAGCTAACATCAAGCTTCAACAATAACTCACCAACTAATGCCAAGCCTGCTAATCCCTCCCAAAATGCCCCAAGTCCACAACCCCCACCTTTCACTATCAATCCCATATCTATTAGCACCATCAAAAAACTATTCCTAAAAATAAAACCTGGTTCAAATGCCCCCAACAAAATCCCCTCCTACTTGCTAAAAGCAGCTTCCGAAGCTATTGCTCTTCCCATAAGCATACTTATTAACCATTCCATCTCAGAAAGTCACATCCCCCAACTCTAGAAGAAAGCTTTCATTACATCTCTCCATAAAGGTGGCAACAATAAAGACATTCAAAACTTTCACCCAATCGCTGTCCTTTCCCCTATCTCAAAATTACTTGAAAAGTGTGTACACCAGCAACTCCTACCCTATTTTACCAATAACTAACTTCTAACACCTACACAGCATGGTTTTCTGCCTGGCCACAGCACTCCTTTCCTTTCTTGAAACAATCAATAAAGCTTGTGACTCTAGTCACTTCGTATCCACTCTTCTCCTTGAACTCTCCAAGGCATTCAACACTATTTCCCATTCCCCACTCCTCACCAAACTCGCTACACTAAACCTGTTTCCTTCCTCCATACAATGGTTCTCAAGCTACCTCTCAAACAGACAACAAGCAGTTAAATGGAATAAGGCCACCTCACCCTTCCTCAGTACTATCACAGGCGTCCCACAAGGTTCCATTCTAGGCCCCCTCTTATTCAACATATTCATTAATGATTTCCATCAAGCCATCCCCAACTCCAGTCTTATTCAATACGCTGATGACTCCACTATAATCTCTTCCTTCCTCCCTCTCAAATCTTTCTCATGTTACCCAAACCACATTCTTTGCAACTGAGCAATGGATGCTAGAAAACCATCTGGCTCTAAATACCTCTAAAACTAAATTATTGCTTTTCAGTCCCACTAAAAGATCACCTCTTGACAACCAGTCATTCATAATTACCTGCAAAAACAATAATCCCATTGAAATTGTGTCCGACTCAAAATTACTAAATTACCAGCTAAAATTTGACAAGCATCTATTAACCAACATAAAACACCATAAAAAAACTAGGTATGCTCTACCGCCACAGCCATTTAATTTCTCCCTCTACTAGAATCACACTAGCTAACACATAATGTTATCCCATCCTTGTTATATGGGGCAACTATTCTTACCAATCTGCAATCCTCCCTTAAAACAAAACTCACAGCCTGCTACAACAAAATATCCAAGTTTGCCTCTGGTCACAAGGCCTCTTCCCACCACTGTAACTCCCTTCACCAACTAAGTTGACTAGAGCTACCCAACTTCCTCACTTATACCCAACTTAACCCAGCCCATAAACTCATCTATAAACCATCTCTCTGTCCCTCCCTAGCCAATACCTTTGAAATGTATATACCAAATCAACTCTTAAGATTCAATTCCCAAAACCTAATTAAACTATATAAACCCTCACGCCCATCTGGGAATCACTTGCTATCCTTCTCCCTAGCACGCCTCTGGAACTCTCTTCCTTCCTCCATCCGCACAACCTTTTGCCTTTCATCATTCAAAACATCATTACACTCATATCTTGCGTCACAATGGATATGCTCCTGCTCCCATCCTACCTAAGCTTACATAAACAGAAAATATAAAAGGTAGCCTATAGAAAGTAGATTGCGTACATAGAAGATTATGGATGCACAAAAACTGTCATTTGAAAACCCTGAACTGTACTTAAACTGGTAATTCACTAATATAAACTTAGTGGTACTACTGCCCTCAAATATAACACAATATCAACACAAATGGTTCTACTCTACACCCAAAATGCCATGCATTACCTCAGAAATTGTTTTTCTCCTAATGACATGCTATATTCCTGGTTTTCATATGTCCTAACAATTAAAGTGCCACTCTTCTTCAGAATCTGAACATTCAGTGTCAACCTTGCTGCTAATAATTTTACTTTTGACTCCCTATTAATCTCATAATAATGTATGCTTTTAAATTTAATGCTATACTACAACTTTATTTCAGAAATTGTACTGTACATGCATTATCTACCTAGAAACTTAAGCATAACTTCAATGTTTTTCTGATATTTCTGTAATTTCTAAACAAGAAAATTTTTTCTATGTAAAAAAAAAATTCTATGTAAAAAATTTGTTTCTCAATGTAAATTTCATTGTATCTGTTTTGGAGCTTTTCTCCCCAGGACTTTATTGAAAATGGGTTCCTTGGCCCAATGGACTATCCTGGTAAAATAACTGCAAATAAAATAAATAAATAAATAATATAAATAACAACTTTCATTTAGTGGCTACAGCTAGTAGCTGTAATAGTGTGTAGTATTATAATTGCATTTTTATTTAATTACTAAACTGTATACTGCTTTTTCATACTGAGACTTATATTTCTCTTTGTGAGTGCTCTTTCTATGCATTTATCTTGAGGTTTCTGTGTTCTGCTCGGGTGGCATAATCTTGATAGAGGCCTGCTGTTGTCCAGGCCGGGTAGTTTGGTTTACTGAGTTTCCTGTGTTTCTGGCAGCCATTTTCTGCTGATAGTCTGTTGTCTTCATTATTATTGAGAGTAACAGGGTTTCCTTACCTTCTGTAGCACGAGTGATTGGATAATAGTGGGGGCTAATAGAACTGAGTAGTAATTTGATATTGGTTCTTCCATCCTGTCTGGTAAATAAACCCTATGTCTGTAAAAGGCTCAGCTTGTATTTTATCAGGTTGTGGATTGTGATTCATTACTGAGACTAAACAGAAATTCCTAAAGATTGCAAGAGCAGGATAAGTTATTTCTTACACTTATTTCATTGAATTGCACTTCTGTAACACTTATAATTGTGTTATACAGTTAATCTAGCACATTTTGCACTGTTATAAAGCTTTTTTGTATTGTTTCACTGCATTATGTACTGTTTTAACTGTATTTTTCATTGCTAGATACTGTTTCATTACTCTAGTTGCATGTTGACTGAATTACTTAACTGTAAACTGCTTTTCATACTGAGAGTTGTATTTTCTGTTTGTGAGTGCTCATTCTGTGCTTTTCTTTACTTTTTTGATTTTTTGAGGTTTCTCTGTTCTAGTCAGGTATCATATAACTGATTTGTTTGCAGTTAAAAGCATTCTCTAGAGTCTCCTTGTTCCTTTATAAGTTTAAAACTTTCATTTAGTGGCCACAGCTAGTAGCTGTAATCCCCCCACCCCCATTGTTGTCTTGTTCTTATACTTGGTGGCTTTGCAGTTACCAGCCCATTCTGTATATTTGATCTGGGACAATCCTCCCAGTCTAGTGTCATTAGTTCATTCTACCTAACAGATAGAGAACGTTTGTGAAGGCCAACCTTGAAATGACTTCTGTTCCAGCTTTCTCCTTTTCCACTTTACTGGAAAAAAATTCTAAGCTTGTTTCCCCCTTTCCTGTAATGAGTCTAGTCCAGATACAGATTTGCTGTATCCAGGACTGTTTGTAAGCTCCTGAACCCCAAAGTCTTTCTGTGCTGGAAGGAAGCCTTTTAGCTTATCAGTGGGAGTGGTAAGCACTAGGTAAACTATCTACCACATAAGAAGTGGTTTCTGACCCCAGAAATTGTAGTTATTGGCCATTTGGGCAATTTTTCCATCTCTCTCAACTTTCCAGTTTAAAAACCCGTGTTTGCTCTTGTTTCCCACCTTTCCTGTAACTAGTCAATCCAGATACAGACTTGCTGTATTCAGGACTGTTTGCAAGCTTCTGAGTGGTGCCAGAGCCTGCTCTTCAATTTTTTCCCTTAGATCTACTAGTTCTCTCCTCTCCTGCACTTATACTAGCTTATTAGTCTAGCACTTTACCAGACTTCTTGTAGCAATTATTGTAGCACACAAACGGGCACTAAACGTTCTACAAGGAAACAGATCTAGTACTTATTATCAATGCCCACCCCACCAGTCATGTCTAAAGGTCAGTTCCCTATGCTTTCTCCTATTAACCTAGTGAATTTTGGCATCCTGAGGCAATGTAGCAACTGCCTCATGTACACTGACAACCCTCTCCTCTTACCTTCCAACACTCAGACTTGCAAGAGATGCACTTATATATAAAAATTGGAAGCCATACACACCCCAGCCAAGACCGGAATAGCTGGTCAAGAGGAGAAGGTCAGCACTTGCACCACACCACATGGAACACATAGCACTCCGGAACACACACTAGCACATAAAAACACAAACCACACACCCAAACTTTGCAGAGGCTCTCGCTAAAAATCTACCCAAGCAGCAGAGCCCTCCAAGGCAGAAACGCACTCTACCACCACAACACAACACTAATCACAAGACACACAAATCTCCTAAACAGTGTGCCACTCAACCAAAGCCCCTAAGGCAAAACAGAATGCCCAACACACTAGTCATAGGTGACTCGATAATGAGGCACACTGATGTCCCACTTACTAGGTTGAATAAGGAGAAAGTAACAGTCAGCTGCATATCGGGTGCCAGGATCCGAAACATAACTCATGCACTCAGGTCACTCAATAACAGGTACAAATATGACTCTGTCATTATACATGTGGGTGTGAATGATATGAGACATACCTCCGTGGACTACATGAAAAGAGAGATGGAGGAGCTCTCGGATTATGTAGCCCAGGCGGGTATGACCCTAGCCCTGAGCAGCATCCTACCATCACCCAGAATGATACCACAGTACAAGCAGAAAATTATTGATTTCAACAATTGGCTAAGTTTCTGGTGTCATTCTAAGGGGATCCAGTATCTCTCTGCCTGGGATGACATGATTGACGGATCTCAATTCTTTGCCAGAGATGGCCTGCATCCGTCACTCCTGGGCTTCCAGATACTGGCCAAGGCTCTTGCTACCCCTATAGTACCTTTTTTAGGCAGTGTTCCAAAGACCAAATTACCACCTTAACAGCTACAAACAAATGCAATCTGAGGGTCATGTTGCTCAAAGCTAGAAGTCTAAATCTCAAAATGCACTCACTTGAGGCACTCCCTAAAGTGGAGAACATTGACATTTGTGCTGTAACAGAGACCTGGTTCAAGGCAGCAGAAAGTACCCCTGCACTGCCAGGCTATAACTCATTCCACACCTTTCGGCCCCAGAACTTTGACTGAAGCTCCAAAGGCGGTGGTGTCTCCATATTCATAAAGGATGCGCACACCTCAAGACTGGACATAACGCATCAGAGATACTTCAAGTGTAGCTAACTTTGGGTAAGACAGCGATTCACGTCGTAGCCTGCTATAGGTCCCCAACCATGTCAAAGACTCGCACTCCAAGTTCCTAAGCACCATGGAGAATATTAGGGTCCAACCTAACACTCTCTTACTAGGTGACTTCAACTACCCCTCCATTAACTAGGTAAACTGCTCATGTATCAATATACTTGCCCAACGTTTCCTGGAGTTCTTTAATTCCAATGCCCTGGACCAGCTTGTTCTTACCCCCACTAGAGGTGTCAACATCACTGACCTGGTCATAACTCACATGGGCGACCATTGCTCTACACCAATAGTCAGCTCATCCCTGGTTAGATCCGACAACAAACTAACCACCTTGGAAATCCACAATCCTCCCAACCCCCACCTCCATCCCCAGCAAAGTTAACCTCCATGAAAAACTTCTCCAAAGCTAACTTTGGGATCCCAAAAACAGAGGTGGCTAACTTCACAACACCTATGCAAATAGAGAATAGTTGCATGACGGCAAAATCATATACCAGTGCAGTGTACGAACACGTACACAAATGCATGGATCTCACCATACCCAATAGAACCAAGACACACTCCTCCAAAAAAAGGAAGCTAGTCTGGTGGTCCCCTGCCATAAACAAACTCTACAACAGAAGGAGGAAACTGATGCGGAATAAGGTGAAGTCCCAAGACTGGAAAAACTCCCTTATCTGCCTCAACAAAAAGTTGAGATCCCTCATCAAATCCTCTAAAGCTAGGTATGAAAACAGAATTGCAGCAAATAGTAAAGACAGCCACAAGGCCTTCTATAGTTATGTAAAGAATCTCCACGGCAATACCCAGATTTGCTCTGAGCTACTGCACAATGGTACCTCCTATACCGACCTAACAGATTTTGCCAGTATACTGGCTGACAGATTCAGTGCCAACTTTCCCGCCCTCCCCCCCCAGAGGACCAATCACAATACCAGTAGATTGCCAGGCACCCAGTATTACTGCTGCACAGGTTAAAACAGCACTGTCCAAGGCCAACAATACAGCTTCTATGGGACCTGACAATATCTCTGGTTGCATTCTACATGAACTTCAGAGTGAACTGGCGCCTCACCTGTGTGCTCTGTTCAATCACAGCCTTACCTCAGGCTTTGTCCTGGCCGAATGGCACACTGCTACAGTTATCCCTCTCCACAAAGGAGAAGTGACTATAGACCCTGGGAACTATCACCCCATTAGCCTGATGAGTCTAATATGCAAAGCTATGAAACGCATCATCATGGACCTAATAAACAAGGATATAGGGAATCTCCAAACTCTGGATCCCACACAGTTTGGTTTTGTAAAGGGTAGATCATGCCTGCTCAACTTTGTCGACTTCTTTGAGTCAGTCACCAGAGCTGTGGATGAAAGCAAGGTGATTCATACAGCCTACCTTGATCTGGCCAAGGCTATTGATATCATTCCCCACGCAGGAATCATAGAAAAACTCACTAAGCTTGGCATCAACCCCTATATCACTAGGTGGGTTGCAAACTGGCTCACAGATAGAACCCAGAGTGTGAAAGTAGCAGACTCCAAGTCAGACTGCCGATTAATCACACGTGGAGTCTCTCAGGGTTCGGTCCTGGGTCCTCTCCTATTTGGTATCTACTTCTATGAAGTCCAGACCAACATGAAGGGACTCTGGCTGACAAAGTTCACATATGATTGCAAGTTGGGAGCTATTATTAACTCCCCAAGTGATGTTGACATCCTACAGAATGGCCTCACTGTGACCAACAACTGGTGTCAGAACCATGGCCTTAAGCTCAATGCCAAAAAAATGTGTCGTCATCCCCTTTGGGAAAAACCCACTTCCCATGAATTACAACATTGATGGTAGTCCACTGAACACAGAAGACGTTATAAGAGATCTGGGAACACAGGTTGACAGCAACCTCTCTTTTGATCATCACATTGCCACTGTGGTCAGAAAGTCCTTCTATGTGGCACATCTCATTACTAAGGGTTTTGCATCCAGGAAGAAAGAGGTCATTGTCTCCTTCTACTCTTCCCTCATTAGGCCAGTCATCAAGTACAATGCTCCATTTGGCATGTACCTCACTAGACACCTGCAACAACTGGAAAGGCCTCAAAAGTACCTCACAAAGAGGATCCTAGGCCTTAAAAATTTGTCCTATATGGACAGACTCAAAAAACTCCAACTATTCTCTGTCTCATATTGCCTACTTAGAGGAGATCTCTGCTTGACTTACAAAGCCATGTCTGACCCAGCTCTGTTAGAAATGCTACATCTAATGAAATCCCAATCCCTCCACACAACACACTCCAGAGACCTCAACCTCATTACCACAATTAACAGAACATGCTGGAGGGACAGGTTCATAACCCAGAGACTGTCCATGCTATGGAACAGACTTCTCACACATGTCAAGCAGAGCACCTCGCTGACCGTCTTCAAGAGAAATCTTGATGAGTGGATGGGAAACAGAAAATTCACCCCAGGGATAATACCAGTGGCTCTACCCGACAGAGGCACTGGGAACTAAGGTCGGGTGGCACTATGCCAGGGTAATCCTATGGCTAGGCTTGTAAAGGCCCCAGGGCCTTTAGCCTAGTACACACCTTTGAATTTATGTACTTGAAAGATATGAATCCTTAAAACATGATGCATCACCATGTAAAATTATGTGTATCCATGCAGTATATGTGTTTTCATTATTGTCCAGAAGAAGTGAACACAGGTATATTTCACTTATTTATTTTTCTTGAATGGATTAGTCCCACTAAATATATGGCCCATTTTTCATGGAAATCATGAGGTAGTATATAAATTGACTAGTACTAATTTTGTCAAAGCAGGATAGAAATGCCTCTAACTCTTAAGGCCTTGGAAATTAAACTCACCCCACCCTCACAAATTTACAAGCACACACAAACTGTTGTTAAAGTTATGAATTTTCTATGTACGTACATTCTTTTACAGCAGGCAAAATAGTGATGTATGCACTCTGTTGCGTGGTGCAGATGAGCTCCTGTAATGCCTGTTTAACTCATTAGCAAGTTAGTGTTTGTTCAAGTTGAAATCTACATAGTTTTTTTATTTAATAATGCATTGTCCTACTGTAATCGAACTTGTGAGGAAGTTTTAGTGCTCCCACATTCCTTTGTAGACTAGCCCTTTTTTCATAAATATTCTTCTTTTGTTAAATTCATTTTCATGTAATGTGTTTAAGTACACACTTATTTTTGAAAGTTAAGCAATGTTTGTGTTTATTTTTCTTACCAATAAGCTGCCTATCTCCATAGCACTGTGTACATACATATTATAGGTGCATTCAGGGCATCGCTGGATGGCCTGCTACAGTCACCTCTGTTCCTCTCATCCTCAGCCACCTTACCTTTTTTTTATATTTCCATATCCCTAATCACATATCCACATCAGTTGCTTCAAAGAGGTAACATTGATTTGTGTATTCCCGGACATCAGAAACACACATCACATTTGAATGTAATATATTCCTATCAGCCATAACTTAACATAAAGCATTGCTCATTTTCAGTATGATATCGAACAACTTGCGCATTTCAGTTCTCTGCATTGTTTTCATTTAAACTTTATTTACTGATTCTTTTCCAAAGTATATAGCTACAGCATTAAACAAAGATACTTCCCCAAACCAAGACTATTCTTACTTTCCTCTTACTCTTTGCAGTTGGTGGCGGCTGTCACTAAAAAAAAGCTGTCTGTATCTCCAAACCAGAGCTCAATATTACATTTAAACTGATTAATAAAGCATCCATTTATCACAAGGGATAATTGGCTAGGCTTAAAATGGCTTGTAAGGGCAGTTAGCTTAGTACTAATCTATAAACCTGTGAACCTGTTCTAAACATCCTGTCTTCATAAAAGCTGTTCCTGGACATAATTAAGCTATACTTTCTGGCAACATACAGCTTACTCTAGGCTTTAGACACAACTAAATAGTCGTGCCTTCAAATATTGCCCCCTCTTTTCAAACACAAACATCTCCCATACAAGATTTTTCTCACTTAAAATGAGAAGGCTTAAAGTAGACAGCAAGCCCGGACTACCCCCAGACATTAACAATCAATTTCTTCAGCATGACAGAGCTTGGCATGTTTTGAGGCATGGCTTTGCTGACCCATCCAAACTTTTCACTTATCAGCACCTTAAAACATTATAGATTAGCCAATGCTGATAAAAGTAAATTCTTAACAATGACACATATAATCCTTCTTGGAGACTACTTTGGAAAAGTCTACCTTTCCCCTGCAAAACCTTCCAAACTCCAAATGTATAAAAGAACACTCTAGAAGGAATTAACATAAAATATTTCATCCTCCTGATACTTTCTTCTACATAGCTTATCAAATGAGACTCTACTAACCCATATTACCCAGGTTCAGACAGTAATGATAGTTTACCCATCTTACTTCAATGCTATCTCCAGGAAAACTGTCAAATTACTCCTTGAAAAACTGATACGCTTACAACTTTACCAACTATATGTTGCATCAGCTATCCAACTATATCAATTATCCTTGGAGAATGATCAGCCCTAGGACTGATAAAAATAAATTGTTGAGACTGAGGAACCATGTATAATGAATCTGATTTCCTGGAGGCTGGCTATCTGGAGAGATACTGGCGACATTAACTCATTAATACCTATCGTGTGTGGAATGTCACACTTCTAGCAGCCTACACACATTTTGCATTTTCTGGAAAATAAACTTAAAAACCATACAAATAAACAAATGTAGTTTGTGAACAGTAAAAGCTATTAAAACTGTACAAATAGCAATGTTATCAGAAAGAAGTATTCCTTATAGTGGTCATAGCGCATTCATAGTCTTTTCCATAAATATTGTAATATGTTACAATGCACACAGATCCCAAATTAGATTTTTTCTAAGCTTTCATAAACAAATTTTCATATCTTGAAAACTATACAACCTAGACATATATTGTTAAAACATTTTGTTAAACAGACATAAGCGTTCATGTGACAGCAAGAAATTCCTCTAACTGCAAGATTTCTTGAGCTATTTTCAGAAATATGAAAACATTCTGTAATTATATAATTAGCAATACAAATAATGTTGGATATCTGTCAAGATGCACATCTTACAGTGCAAATATCAAATTCAGTTTTTTTCAACAACATGTAAAATTTTGCCTAATATCATACAACAGTTTGTAAGTCACTTGGCATTTGAAGTATTACGTACATATGGAAGTATTACGTATTTTCAAAATTACTAACAAACAACTAGCAGTATTTCCAGTGTAGTGTGATATAAAACCAGTATTTTCAGTACATTATAATGTCTCCCACATTGCTGTTTCATGGCATATACCTCAATAAAATGTAAGTCCCTTTAGTTATGAAAATATGAACTTAAATATGAAAGTATGAGTAATACATGCAAACAAAGATTAATTTCTGCACTGCAGGACATGCTAGTCGAACAGTCTTAGTGTTATTTTGTTAATAACTCCATACCCTTTCTAATACTGCCTTTTATTAGTTGTTAACTCACATAGTTAAAGAAGCCAGACCCAAAAACGTTCTGGATGCCATAAAGAGGTATGAGTGTGAACTGGAAGTATACGAAATTTGCATTATAGGTGTGTGAGAATTAAAGGGATCTTCAAAAACTGCTAAAACTGCATGAATAGACATTTGTTGTGGACAATCTACTTGTAACAAGTCGTAATATCTATGCTACGCCTGAAATTCGCTTTTGTTCCCACTTAAATAATGCCTACATGGGTGGCATAATTTAAGCCCACTTCCTACACATCAGAATCTGAAGGGAATGGGGATATTTTTATTTTATTATGTTTAGAAGACATTTATCTGAAGTGATTTAAATGCTATTAAATAAGCCTTTAGCAAAATAAAACATTCTTCTTTTATTTCCTTTGAAGAAGTAGGAAGGGCAGATGTATGCTTCACTTTGAGTCCTCTTCTTGGAAGTTTCGCGGAGGAGTGTTTTTATGTCTGGACTTCTCTTAAGGTATACAGTCTCACAGTTTGGTTCTGCAAATTTTGGACTTCATCTTACTCCTCCGATCTTGAAAAGAGTGGTTCTCCCCATCTTAGCTGGATGTGCGAGTAGCCTTGGAGGACGTGCCTGTCTCCCTACTCTTAGCAGCTTCAAGGGGAGAAATGCCAGAGGGGTCAAAACTCGTTGATGGACAGTAAGCTGTATCAGACATGGCCACAGCAGAGTTGACCACAGGAGTCTAAAGCAGAGAGGATGTTAGTATGGAAACAGGCCTCTCTACTTACTTTCATTTTCTAGTGGAGGGAATGTCCGAGGAAATGGAACATAAATCACAAAAAGTAATTCTGTAGTTATGACAAATAGTCAGGGGGAAGGAAAACATCCTTGCCTCATGCTTGATCAGGTCTGTTGTCTGTGATAATTGTCATTTTGAAGAGACTACTGCTTTGGGATTTGTTTATATTACTTGACATTGAAGAATAAATTTTATTAGGAAGTTCATTGCTTCCAACAGCTGCCAAATAAATGGTCATTTTATCGAGTCAAATGACATTTTAAAATCTATTATTACAGCTCCTTTATTTAGATGTTTTAGAGGAGAGAGTTTCTGCATATTCAGACAGACTTTCACCAGGTCTGAACTGCCTGATACATGTTTAATAAATCCTTATCTGATACTATTTGTGGTAGCAGATATAATATCCTATTCATTAAAACTGTAGCATATATCTTTAAATCCATTTGCAGCAGCGATGTGGATCTGTAGTTATTTGGCAGGGTTTTTTCATTATTCATTTTTTAAGAACATCAGCACTTTTGCTATATTTGTATCCTCCAGAAATGATCCTTTCTTTTCACGTGCTGGATAAAATCATAACAAAGGTGATGTTAGCTGCTGTTTGAATTCCTTACATCTAAACCTGCATTATCCAGAGTCAACCCTTCGTTTTGTCTCTAGCTAGCTTTTCAGATTCATTCTTGGAAATTTCCATTAGGTATAATGTTCCTGCAATATTGGACCCATCCTTCAATATTTCATGACCTAAACAAAACTGCATTCTTTATCCTGCTGCTAAAAGCTCATTTATAAGAATTGGGTCTGTAGTTAGTGACTAAACTCAACCCATCCTTTAATGCAGGTATTGCAATTTCCCTTGTTCTGTATCTCATTGATAATTTATAGGCTTTAACTTTTGTGAAGTAATACTGTTAGTCTGTTAGAAGCTTTTGCATCTCTCCTATTTCTCATCAATTATCTGATATTGCAAATTTCTAAGAAGGTTTTTCTTATAATTAATCTCTTAAAATCCATTTATTTTTCCATCCTTTGTTTTTGTTCTCATTTTCCAGTTGCTGTAATCTTTTTTCGGAGCCTTAGTAAAGTGTCTGATGTTCATTTTAAAGAATTCCAGTTTCACACAAAGAGTGGTATGGTTGCTCTGAGTTCAGTAGCTATGGGTCAAATTGCCAGAATGCTGATATCAACTGGTAACTGCAAAATGATAATAGAGTTCACCAATGAGTGCCTTCACTCCGTTTGAAACAAATCACAGCTGGCTAGGATGATGTGTTAAACCAAATCTAAACTTCGATACGACAAAAAGTCCAAATAACTACTGTTGAATTTACAAACGAACTGAAAGCTGGCTAGGATGATGCGTTAAACCAGATCTTAACTGTAATACAGCAAAAAGTCCAAATAACTACTGTTGAATTTACAAACGAACATTAAGCAATGAAAATGCAATAAAAATGTGAAACTGAAGTTACAGGATCAGTTAAGCGCTTTCACCCGGTATCATCCGGGCTTCATCAGAACTGAACTGTTGGTTCACATTCAACAATTTAAAACTTTTTTGGCGCCTAAACCAAACACATATTTGAAAATTTAAAGGCACATGTCATTTAAAATATCATAAGAATTTATATGCATTTCAATGAAGGCATACACGCATCTTAGTGAAACTATACGCGTATTATCACAATATACATATGTATTTTAAATGACATGTTTCCCTCTAGATGTTCAGGGAGACCCAAAATTTGTATATTATTGTGCCTAGACTGATTTTCCATATTGTTTATTTTATATAATTATATGTATTAATTATTTGTATCATGTATATCTTATTGTATGTATTTTATGTCTTTTCTTACCATATGTACATGTAACCGTTATATGTCCTTTTTACATTCTCTGTTTGACTGTATGTGGAGCTTTTCTCCCTGGGCCTCTGCTGAAAATGGGTTTCACCCAATCAGACTTTCCCGGTAAATAAATGTGAAACAAATAAATAAAATAAATAAATTTAGTCTGGTATCACATACACGTACGGCTTGTTGCAGTTGTTGGGAATCTGCTTCATACTTTTTGCAGGACACAGTATACACTTTTAGAGATTTCCTTCTGCTGTGCAGTTATGAGAGACTGCAAATGGGTAAGCTAATCACCATGACTTGTAGTGTTCTTGATGTAAGTAACTTCCACAGTAACACTGTGAAATAGCTTAGATAAACTTCATGTTTTGTGTCCTCTGTAATGTTTGCAGGCATCATCATCATCTTGTTTTACTTCCTGTAGCAGTTAGCAATGCAGAAAACTGTATATCATCAAAACTAATTTAAACACTAAAAAACTCTTCAAACCAACATAATCACGATCCTAATATCCTGCGTAACACAATCACACCATTTATAATGCTTCTCCGGTGTTTTGGGGTATGTTTAATCCAGAAGGAATGGCAAGAGCACAGGGGGCTCACTAATAGCTTTCTGATATGCATATGTGCCAGTGTGTGTGTCCTCACTCTGTTATAATTTTAGATTACATCAGCACAACCAAAAAAGATAAAACTATGAGACTGCCCCTCTAAAGTCACACCGCTTTACACCGAATACATTTGCCTTAAAAGATTTACCTTTTAAAAAATGTATTCCATCCAGCAACCATAGATGACTCATTGACATATCAGGAATATTATTCTTAGTATTCAGAATTAACATATAGATTATGGCGTTGCTATGGATGAGATAGTGAAACATGACTTCCACACCTTAGAATTCAGACATACATATTATTATCCATAATAAATGCAAGTAAAATGACATCAGAAATACATGGTTTGAGGATCTAAACCTCTTTTTGCAGCATCAACACAATGGTTTTGAGGAACAGGTATATCTCATGGAGTATACTGCTGTTCTCGTACAGACTCCCCATCCACATAAAGCAAAGCTCATCCCTATCCCTATACAAGCGCAACTTGGATCTATGGATGGGAAACAGAAAATTTACCTCAGGACTGCTCCCTATACTACTAATGGACCGAGGCAGCTCCTAAATGCTTTATTCCATACATGAGTCTCCTCAAATTATCTGTGGTATGATCCCAGTTATTGTCATTAGGGGTAATACATAATTATCAACCATGGGATGGGTAAGGCCAGTCTCTAACCAAGTGGGATAGGTTAATCCAAGCATGAAAATGGAAATTGGTTGGGCTTAAAATAGCCTGCAAGGTCAGCTAGCCTAGTACTTACCTTGGAATCTGTAACAGACTCTGGCACACTCCTACCAGCATGAAGTCATTTCCTGGTTCACATTTACATGTCCTGATGTCTTTGTGACTGTACACATCTGTACAGTGTCCCAATAGTACCTGAAGCATGTGAAACAGAGGTTGAGGCAAAAGCATTTGATTCCTCCATTATAAAAAATGAAACTCGCAGACTCGTGTTAACCTCACTTTTAAATAAACAGTATGCTCTTGCATCATGCATACACCATTGGTGCAAAACAATGGATCCAAAACGGTTCACCTTGAACATACAATGGCAAACCTAACTACTGCCTCCACAATTGTAGTAATCACAATAACTTACACAATAATAAGGTAACATATAAATCTAAGAAGCCTATATGATATTTGTGCAGCTGGTACATCAGATTTGCTAACCTATTAGATGGTGCCTGATTGTCTGGATGGCCACTTTTATGTATCATAAGTCTCCAAAATGCTTTGTAAATAGGAGAAATCCCTGATCTCGGACTCTGGAAGCTTAAGCATCTCTAAATGTATCCTGTCCTCAGAGAAGAAATTTTTGTTGAAGGCCAATTTAAAGAGTCATATGCTGAAGAGAACTGTCTGATGATAGTGAAGAAGGAATTTTCATTATCAGACTGTATAAACTGAGGAAATATAGTTGAATAGAATGAAAATGTTACTCTCCCTCATCACTGGAGCCTTTAGTATTCACTACAAAAGTTCATATTCAGAAATATTTTGGTTATCAGAAAGGTTTAACTTCAGTCTGCAGCTAAAGATACTATCTCAGATAGAAGAACATTTTACAGACCAAGGAGTTGACCCTTTCTGTAGCAGCTGTATAAACCTTCAAAACTGGGATAACACTTGGATATTATGTAGTCCAATCTCACCTACATTCTTACCCATGGGGTTCAGAGCCGAATGTAGGCTGTGACTCGGCCATACTTTAGCTCGAAGTCTTTCAATTGGCTGGGCTAAGATGGTATCCCATGCTGCACTGCTCTCTATCCCCAGATCTCATTTGCCGCTCGTGTAGCTCGGACATGGTCTCACTCATGGCTGTGGCTAAGTACCCTTTTTTCTTTATAGCAGAGAAGTTTTTTTCAAAAAAGCTATTTTCATAGCTATTTGTGTGTGTGTATCTTGACTGCGTTGTGGAAAAGTTGTTTTTTCTTATAGCGTGTGTTTGTGGTATCCCACTAGCTGTTTCCAACAGGCTAGGCCCGTTTCAGTTAGAGGACCTAGTCTGTCCCCTTGCTTTCCTTGTGTGCTAACTTTTTCCCTTGGGCTAAAACCTTTTAAATTAGAGGAATTAGTCCTCCCCCTTGTACTTGTGTCTTGGACCGTTTTAGTTAGAGGTCTTTGTGGTGTACTGTTTGTTTGTTCTGTTCCCGCTCTTCTGGCTGATTGACCATTGGTCTAGTTGTTGAGTTAGTTACTCGGTGTTTGTGGTAACTATGTCTAAAAATACCAAGGAGCATAAGCCTTCTGGCTTTAAGAAGTGCACCAAGTGTAGTTATAAGATGTCCATCACTGATGGACACTCTGTTTGTGTGAACTGTTTGGGAGCGATTCACCTCCAGGAATCGTGTAGTTTTTGTCATGCTTTTAGCCTGCGTGTTCTTCATGAAAGGACAAACAAATTGATTTTGAAGGGATTTCTGAAACCCTCCTTCGAGAAGGGTTTGGAGAGTGCTTCCAGCTTTAAGTCTTCTCCATCAAAAGCTAAATCTTCCAAGGCTAAAAAGCGATCCCCAGCTCCATCAGTATCATCAGAGCTGCCAGAGAAAACAGCAAAATCTTCAATGACATCCTCAGCTCCATTGTCCTCAGGGCCGCAGGAAGTGTCAGTGTCTATGGAACCTGCTTCAGCTCCGATTTTTTGGAGCCTGTTAAGAGCCGGTCGCCTAGTATTAGGCCAGTATCTCCTCCTCGCAGGTCTCCTTCAGAGAGGAGGTCTCAGTCTCCTTCCCTATCCTCCAAATCTTCCAGGACCTTATCAGATGTGGACGTCGATAGAGTGGTGCAGAGACTTCTTCAGTCACCGGTATTGGCAAAATTGTTTTTGGCTCCGACCCAGTCGGCTCCGGAGCCGGTCCCTCTACCTACATCGATACTTCCTCCTCTGAGCGCATCTCAGCTTTCAGAGCTGGAGTGCGTGGCTCCATTTGATGTCCCTAGGTTGGTTCTGACAGCCCCTCCTGGCTTATCGGTTCCGTCGGCACCGTGAACGGGGTTCAGGACTCAGGATTCCTGGGTTGGACCCGAGGGAGAGGCTTTGGGACATCTCTCGGCTCCTAGTCTCCCTCTGGGTGCTTCAGCGTGGGGAAGCCTGGCTCCTGTCTCAGTTTTGGAGGTTGGTCGAGCTTCGGACCTGGGAGGACCAGCTTTTGAGGCCATGCGGAGCGAGCTGGCCAGGTCGTCAGCAGCATCGTACGGTTCGGTCACTCTGTCCCCTACAGCACCGGTGCAGGTCTCTGATCACACTCTATCTCTTGATAGCGGAGCCCCAAGGCCTCAGGGTACCCCCACAAGTGGTCCCCATATTTCTGAGGGCCCCTCAGAGTTTTTGCCTGAGGAGCCACCCAGAAAGAGAATGTGTAAGAGGAAGCACATAGATTCCCAAGATGAGTCTCTCACGTCAGACACTGACCTCGAGGAATCGCAGGGGTCCCCTAAGTCATCCTCTGAGGATGTTTCTTTCTCTGACATCCTAGAGATTTTGAAGCAAAGAGCTGACTGGCCATCTAAAGCCCCCTTTGAAGAAGAGTCGGTGTTCCTGAAGGCCTTTGGTGCTCAGCCCTCCGCCTCCTGGGTGTCTCTACCCTTCGACGAGCTTCTGGATCTGGTTTGTCAAAGAGTGTGGGAAACCCCTGACTCTGCGGAACCAGTCCCCAAGAGACCCAATAAATTTTTGTCTGCCCCTCCTGATAAGGAATTTCTATCCAAGGGCGTCCCTGTGGATGCCATGGTGGTGGCAGCGGCCACCAAGAAGGAATTAGCTGAGACTTCTTCCACCGTCCATCCCCCTAACAAGGAGTCTAAGACTATGGACCAGTACGGGAAGCATACGTTTTCTTTAGCGGCTTTTACTTTGTGGTCACTGAATTACAAAAAGGGAAAAAAACTAAGGGTAATGCTGCTCAATGCCAGAAGTCTCAACCTCAAGATGCACGCACTCGAGGCCCTTCTCAGTATGGAGAACATCGATGTCTGTACTGTGACGGAAACCTGGTTCAAGGCTCCTGAGAGCACCCCAGCACTATCAGGTTTTACCTCATATCATGCGTTCCGGCCCCAAAATCCGGACACCACCAAAAAAGGAGGGGGGGTGTCCATATTCATCAAGGACACCCACACCTCAAGGTTGGTGGCAAGGCACAATGCAACGGAGACCATCCAGGTGCAATTAACCATAGGCAAGACTGCTGTGCAATTTGTAGCATGTTACAGGCCACCCTCCCAAACTCAGGAACCTCACATAGCTTTCCTGAAAACACTGGAGGGGATAAATGTATCTCCAAACACCATCATATTAGGTGACTTCAACTACCCTAATATAGACTGGGATCACTACTCAAGCTCAAACACTCTAGCCCAAAGGTTCCTAGAGTTCATAAACTCAAATGCCATGGAACAACTAGTCACCATCCCCACAAGAGGTGAAAACATACTTGATCTCATCATCATGAACATGGGGTCACAATGCTCAACACCGGAAGTATACCCCTCATTGGTGAGATCAGATCATAAACTAATCTCACTGGAGGTCCTCATCCCGCCCCCACCTGAGATAAAAAAGACCACAGTAAAGAACTTCTCAAAAGCCGACTTCACACTTCTAAAGACTAGTGTGGTCTCTTTTAAGGCCCCCGAGCCGGCGGAAAACATTACTCAAATCGCTGAATCACTTACAAATGCCTTCTACCAGCACCTACAGGACTGCATGGATCAGGCAATCCCAAACAAAACAAAGACTCTTTGTACCAAAGGCAAGCGTCCAGTCTGGTGGACCCCAGCCATAAACAAGCTCTACAACAAAAGAAGGAAGCTACTACAAGATAGAGCAAAATCCTTAAAAGGTAAGACACCTCTGATCATTATAAGTAAAAAACTAAGAGCTCTCATAAAATCATCCAAGGCAAATTTTGAGAGAAAAATCTCTAAGGACTCAAAAGACAATCATAAGGCCTTCTTTAGCTATGTTAGAAACCTGGGAGGAAACTCCCAGATATGCTTGGAATTAGTTCAAAATGATGTAAAAATCACTGAACCTACAGACGTTGCCAACATACTGGCTGACAGGTTCAGTGCAAACTTCTCCCCCCCCTCCCCCCCAAAAGGAGAGATATCTATACCAGAGGATAATAGCCCCCCAAACATCTCTAATGCTCAGGTGAGAACTGCTCTCTCCAAGGCGAAAAACACAGCATCCATGGGACCAGATGGTGTCCCAGGCTGTGTGCTCCATGAACTCAATGAGGAATTAAACCCGCAGTTAGGACAGCTGTTTAATCTTAGCCTCACCTCAGGATACGTACCCAAGGAGTGGCGCACGGCAACTGTGGTCCCTCTTCACAAAGGCAGTGCCTCCACCGACCCTGGAAATTACCGTCCCATCAGCTTGACAAGCCTGATCTGCAAAGCTATGGAGAGGATCATAATGGAACTCATAAATAAAGATATAGGGGACTTGCAGACTTTGGATCCAACCCAGTTTGGCTTTGTCAAAGGCAGATCATGCCATTTAAATTTGGTTGACTTCTTCGAAACAGTCACCAAGGCCATTGATGAGGGAAAGGCAGTCCACACAGCCTACCTCGACCTGGCAAAGGCCTTCGACACAATACCCCACTCAGGTATCATTGAGAAACTCATCAGCTTAAATGTAAACCCATACGTCACAAGATGGGTTGCAAACTGGCTAAGTGACAGAACCCACAGGGTCAGAGTTGCTAGCACCATGTCAGACTCAAAGCCTGTCACAAGTGGTGTCCCACAGGGCTCAGTCCTGGGCTCACTCTTGTTCGGCATCTACTTTTCAGAAGTACGAGCAAACACAGTAGGGTTATGGCTGACAAAATTTGCAGATGACTGCAAACTGGGCGCCATAGTCGAGAATACATCTGACACAGATATCCTTCAGAAGGGTCTCATAGAAACGGATAACTGGTGCCAGAGCCATGGCCTAAAGTTAAACGCCAAGAAATGCATAGTCATACCCCTCGGGAAAAACAAGGTTACCCCTAGCTACCATATAGGTGGCAATCCACTGAGCACAGAAGAGGTTATCAGGGATCTGGGAACCCAGGTTGACAGTAACCTTTCATTTGACACTCACGTTGCCAAAGTAGTTAGGAAGACCTTCTACATTGCCCACCTGATCATGAAGGGATTCACATCTAGATCAAGGGAGGTCATCGTCCCCCTGTACTCATCACTCATCAGACCAATGATTGAGTACAATGCCCCATTCGGAATGTATCTGACCCGACACATGCAGCAGCTGGAAAGGCCCCAAAAGTTCCTCACCAAAAGGATAAAGGGCCTCAAAAATATGTATTATGCTGCCCGACTGAAGGAACTCCAGCTCTATTCAGTCGCTTACCGTTTGCTCAGAGGTGACCTGTGCCTGACATACAAGGCCATGTCCAACCCAGAATTGATGAACATGCTTCACCTCAAAAAATCTAGATCCCTCAAAACTACAAGGGCGGGAGACTTAAACCTGGACACGGTTATTAATAGGACGTGTTGGAGGGACAGATTCATTACCCAGAGACTCCCTATGCTGTGGAACAAAATCCCGGTACATGTGAGGCAGAGCACCTCGCTGGCCTTGTTCAAGAGAAATCTTGACCAATGGATGGGAGATCGCAAATATACCCCAGGGATTACCTCAGTGTCACTGCTTGACAGAGGCACAGCATAAAAATGGGCATAGTTTCCTTCAAACTAAAGGGGTGGTGAAAGCCACAAAACTCTGGGCTAGGCTTATAAATGCCCTTGGGCAGATAGCCTAGTATGAACCTATGAACTTATCACACTTTACATGGCTCCAGAGAGATCTCCTAAAGGAGCTTAGAGATACTCTAAAGGGTAATGTTTCTGAAGCGGTGGCTCAGAAGGTCAACGCTCAGATGTCTACCCTCAGTTCTATTGCAAACTCCTCCATGAGGCTGATTTTTCACGCAGCCGAGGAAGCGAGTAGGGCAGCAAGTTCAGGAGTCGCTCTTAGGAGACATGCCTGGATGCGCCTTTGTCATTTCACGGAGGCCTTCAAGTCTACATTCACCGATGCCCCATTTGATGGTTCCTCTTTGTTCATAACCAAGGTGAAAGACACTCTCACTAGGTGCGAGCAAAAGGGAAAAACTCTGTTTGCTGTAAGAGTCCATTTTTCCCTTCCCTCTAGGCCTTATCCCAAGGCCCAGAGGGATGGAAAGATGTGGTTCAAGAAATCACAGAAGTTTTTTCCCGATGCACAAGGTAAGCCCCCCTTCAGAGGCAGGGGAGAGGGTGGTTATTCAGGTAGACGCCGCCTTACGGGCAGAGGAGGCCCTGGTAACTCGGGAGACCGTGATTCCTTTCGTGGTTCTCCCTACCGCCGCTCCTGATGGGAGGCCCGACTGTGCATTTCCGGAGCCAGTCGGGGGTTGAATCTCACTATACCCAGGGGCCTGGCAAGGTAACACCCAGGACCAATGGGTTCTACGTATAATTTCCGTAGGATATGTCATTCCCTTCTCGTCAACTCCCCCTCCAATCAAGAAAATCCCGGATGTTCCACCCAGTTAAAGGGATTCCGCAGCTTCAGAGGTTTCAAAGCTGCTAGAAAAAGGAGCCATCCAACATGTCCCCTCAGACCAAATCAGATTAGGGACTTACTCCAGATTCTTTTTGGTGCCGAAAAGGACAGGGGACCTGGGACCCATTTTGGATCTCAGCCGATTGAACACCCATGTGCAAAAGTCCAAGTTCCGAATGGTCACGTTGCAATCTGTTCTCCCATTGTTGGGAAAAGAAGTGTGGATGTGCTCCATCGACCTCAAGGATGCTTACTACCACATAAAGATGGACAGGGCATGCAGAAGTCACCTACACTTCTGGCTGGGAGCCAGTCATTTTCAGTTTCGAGCCCTGCCCTTTGGTCTCACCACAGCCCCCAGGGTGTTTACCAAATGCATGGCAGTGGTGACTGCTCACTTGAGATGTCAGGGATTCCAAGTGTTTCCATACCTGGACGACTGGCTCCTTACTGCCACCACCAGGCATCTGCTACTTCAGACCAGAGATGCTACTATCAACCTATGTCAACAGTTGGGCATCACCTTGAACTGGGAAAAATCTGCCTTGTTGCCCTTGCAGCATGTCACATTTATAGGCGCCAAATTAGACACCGTCCTCATGCGGGCATTTCTACCACAGGAAAGAATCAGAGTCTTACAACAACAGATTTATGCCTTGCTCCCTCTGAGAAGAGTGAAGGCAAGATTGGTCCTTTAATTGTTGCGGACGATGGCTGCTATGATTATGTTATTCCCCCTGGCAAGGTTACATATGAGGCTCCTTCAATGGCTACTCTTTGCCCAGTGGTCTCTTCAACGTGTTCCACTTTCTCATCCTATTTTACTCACAGACAGGTGCAAACAGGTTCTCAGTTGGTGGCTTCACACCGACAACCTCAATACGGGAAAGTCCTTTGTTCCTTCGCCTCCAGTTGCCACGGTGACCACAGATGCCTCCCAGATTGGGGGGGGGGCATTATCCAGGCAGGACAGTCCAAGGCACGTGGCAAGAGCACGAGATGCATCTGCATATCAATGTCCTGGACATGAGAGCAGTGCTACTAGTGTTGCAAGCACTTCAGAGCTTTCTTTCTCTTGGGACTATTGCAATCCACTCAGACAATATGTCGGTGGTATGGTATCTGAACAAGCAGGGAGGAACCAAGTCGTACCCCTTTTGCAGACAGGCCATGCAAGTGTGGCAGTGGGCAGTGTCTTCCCAACGTTTTCTTGTAGCAATGCACATTCTGGGAAAGTCCAATGTGACTGCAGACAGCTAAGCAGAGCTATTCTGATGCCTCACAAGTGGTCCCTGAACTGTCAAGTTGCAGAGCAGATTTTCCACAGGTGGGGTCATCCCTGCTGCAACCTTTTTGCCAGCCCCCCTCAGTGCCAAATGCAGCAGCTACTTCACTCTTATCCCCCCTCAGGGGAAGTCGCCCAGGGACACTCTAGTCCATGATTGGCCCTCCGGTCTACTATATGCCTTCCCTCCGGTTCCTTTGCTGTCAAGGTTATTCAGAAAGCGCAATCCTTGGGAAGCAAAATGATTCTGATTGCTCCACACTGGCCTCATCAAATTTGGTACCCCTTTTTCCATCAATATCTCATGGATGCTCCTTGGATTCTGGACCCACAACCAGACTTACTGACTCACATGTCAGGGCAGCTCCATCCCTCTCTTCAGACCCTCTGGTTGACAGCTTGGCTACTCCACTTCTGTCATTAGTTAGGCTTCACCATTTTTCACTGGAGGTGGTTCATATTCTATCTTCCTCTCATAAGCCTTCGACCAGGAAGATTTATTACAGCAAATGGAAGAGATTTTCCATCTGGGCACATGCCAAACAGATTGACCCCTACACAGCTCCAATCTCATCAGTATTGGAGTTCCTTTCTATGCTTTTCAACCAGGGATCAGCTGCCACAACCATTGAAGTCCAGTTGGCGACAATTTCTACCTTTCAAGTCACTGACGAACCTAGTCTAATGGCACATAGACTCTGTAAAGCTTTCCTGAAAGGCATTTTGTTGCTTCGTCCTCCTGTCTCTGAACCTGTTATGCCTTGGGGCTTAAACTTTGTTCTACAGGGTCTTACTTCACCCCCCCTTTGAGCCTGCAGCCACTTGTGATTTAAAATTCTTAACTTGGAAGACTGACGTTTTGGTAGCCATCACATCAGCCAGACGTGTTTCGGAGCTTCAAGCTTTATCAATTAAACCACCTTATTTGATTTTTCATAACAACAGGGTTTCTCTCAGACCAAATCCTTCCTTTCTTCCCAAAGTAGCGTCAGTTAGTAACCATAACCAATCCATTGAATTACCAGTGTTTTTTCCTCAGTTCTCGAACAAGGCAGAATTCAAATTTCATCAGTTGGATGTGCACAGACAATTACGATTTTATTTGCACAGAACGAAGGACTTCAGAAAATCTGATCAGTTGTTTGTTTCATTTTCGGAAAACAGAATTGGGTCTCCTGTTTCCAAAGTCACATTGTCCAGTTGGATTTCTTTCATTTATACTTCAAGGGGAAGAGATTTACCGTTCCGAGTGAAGGCTCACTCTACCCGGTCTATATCTACATCTACAGCTTTTCAGGCCAGATTGTCTGTGGATGATATTTGTGCTGCAGCTACTTGGGCATCTCACACCTTTCTTACTCATTACAAGTTAGATGTGGTATCTAGAGGCAGGTCTTGCTTTGGTTCCACAGTGCTCAGAAGTATTTTCCACTGAGCCTCCCAGGATTTAGGTGCTGGGGACGCTGTCCCACGGGTAAGAATGTAGGCGAGATTGGACTACATAACATCAAGAAGTTATATACTTACCATAACGTTCGATGTATGTAGTCCATCTCGCCTCACATTCTTACTTACCACCCCACCTTCCCCTGTCCTGGAGGATCTGGAGGTTAGGCCTGGTTTCAGAGTTCTCTTCATTCTTGGTTTGTTCTTCCTTCCTTAGGTGTTGTTATGCATGGAGAGTGAGTGCTGGTGCTCGCAGCAAACTAGATCTGGGGATAGAGAGCAATGCAGCATGGGATACCATCTTAGCCCAGCCAATTGAAAGACTTCGAGCTAAAGTATGGCTGAGTCGGAGCCGACATTCGGCTCTGAACCCCACGGGTAAGAATGTGAGGCGAGATGGACTACATACATCTGACGTTATGGTGAGTACATAACTTCTTGTTTTCTGTTGAAATTAAAAATAGTTGAAGCTACCTCATTGTTGTGTTTGTATTAAGTATTTAACCTAACTCCTTAACTATCAAAAAGAGTTTTAGCAGGTCTGAATTTAGCATTAACATGGGAACTAATGAAGTTGTCTGTTTTACTGTATATTTCAGATGATCTCATCTCAGCATAAGCTCCTTGGGTACTGTTGTTGTTGACTATATAGCCCTGTTTGTCAGAGTCACCAAGATACTTGGGATTACCTCTAAAAAGCTTTCTTGATGGATGTTCATGTATACAATCTGGAGGTGAAGATTCTTTCTATTTTTATGGCTTAGCTTTCTTATGGATGATTTTTTTCTTTTTCTGTACTTTAGCAGAATCCGTTTGTTCAATATTTTTTTTTCCTTGACAGACATATGGTGCCTTTCTGTAAGGAATGGACTGGAAGTCTTAAGCCTTCTAATTATAGTGATGAGTTTAAAAACAATAATCAAACATGTCCACATTATGCTCAGGGTTTAAACAAACAAAAAAAAAGATATTGTGCGTGAAAATCTGATAGCTATTTGCTTAAAAAGGCATGTTTTTGACTAATTTTTTTTTAAACAATTCAGTTCTTCAGCAGTATCAAGAAATGAATCAAAGAAACAATGCGAAAATGAAAATGACTAAAGGCAGATAATAAAACCAAAGGCAATTATGTATGTTAGTAAATGCAATTTAAATTATTCCAGCATGACTGAGAGAACAGAGATGCTCAGAAATGGTGAAAGGAATCATGGAGAAGTGGGACCAAAAGGGATATATGATGGGGTCCAATGTCAACTACCAAAAAAAGTCTAAGCAAGTATAAGACCTATGTTATTTACTTGCAGAAAGTACGTCTCTGCTTGGAGAAATCCTGGCCGTGAAAAAGGGATGCAGAAGGCCATTAAATGCAGACTGGATGGTTTACTAGTACAGGGATCCTTCCAGAAAATAGATAGTATTATCAAGGAATACATTCATAATACTGACACATCAAAACAAAAAGCACCAAAACATTGACCACACAATGTTGAAACACAAAACCTCGAAAATGCTACCAAAAAATCACTGGATGCTTTGAAACTTGCCTTTTGGATATTTTTCTTGCCAGTAAGCAATTAAACAAATTTTATGAATTTGTTTGGCATGCGTAACTTACCTGATTGGCCATGGCTCGAAAGTTGAATTTCAGCCATACTCCTTTTGGTTGTCGTGCTGTGTCATATGTATTTGCTGAAACTGGGCCTCTAGGTCCTTTATACTGAGGTCTTTAAAAAAAAATGAGATCAATTAAGGCAAACATCAAAATTATGGTCAACAGGCTATTGTTTGAACAGAAAAGACTAAGTGTCCTCTACAAAAGCATGTGTTTTATGGCTCAGCATCATAAAGTTGCCATGTTCATATTTTTTATTCTTCCTGCCCTCTACTGCCTTGATCTTGGGAATGCATTCATTGGAGCAGCCATGCTCCCAGCCACATGCCTATATATCAGCTGTATATATTATTCTTGTTTTTTTCTGCTTTGTAATTTCTTGATTTTCTTGGAATTCAAGGCTGAAGGAGCCACTAGTAACCTCAATCATAACACAATGATAGTTGATAACAATTGATAGTTATGTTACGTGTGTCTTAATATGTCCTCAGCTGACCCTTTATAGAGAAGACCTGCCTTCTAAGAAACATAATATTGAGGATATTTTTGATTTAATATAGAGTAGTGACGACATTCACAATAGCCTAGCTGTGAAGTTCTGCCCACCGACAGAACATACACTTGTGTCAGATACTGAGCATAACAGTAGATCTTTAAAGAAAAATCAGAGTTAACAGTGCATCATAACACTGTTTGTTTGTTCACCACTGCTGATTTTTTGATCTTATCATTTCACACATAGTTGTTTTGTGACCTACAAAGGCTTTGTCTCATGGCAGTGGAGGTACTAACACAGGCAACATATAGATTACCATACAGAAACACGTGCTACATTCAGTTATTTAAAACTAATACCTCTGCAGGGAGAAAGTGCACTTGTGGCAGGCAATTGTGTGTGAATCAATTTTCAGGTACTGTTCTTAACAATACCTCAGCTAGTCCAGTAGGCATTAATATTCAGCCTTTTAGAGAACTGGTACAAGCATCCAAAGTGAGTTTGGATTCCAATCCTTTCACTACATCAGACTATTTTTTATCCCCAGGTTCAGAGACCACACAGCTGTTTTCAGAGACAGTCAGGGGAAGGTAGAGAGGAAGAGGGAGGGTGACGGAGAAGCAGAGGGAGACCCCTAAAGACTGAAACAATGGTTTATGCTTTCCTGCTCTCCCATTCCCTCTCCTGCCCTTGACATTTTGAACCTTACGGTTTTGGTGTTGGATGATGACAGTTTAGCAGTTTTGCGAAAGGGACCGAACTTTATTCCCTCACAGAGGGCTTCAGTGACTAATGTGGTACTAGACTTAAAGCTTTAATGTGAGAGTGTTCAATCTCGCCTTTGTTCTTACACATGGGTTCGGAGCCGATCCTCGGCTCCGTGCCGGCCGACTGCAAGCTCTGCATCGAGAAGAAGCTCGAGGACATCTAATACCCACAATCCCCCTCTGCCTTTACCTCAGATCTAGTTTGCCGCTGCTGCATACGCATCGCTGGAGGCTAGCTCGAGGCTTTTTACAGATAAGAATTTATCTATTCTGTTTAAATTTTCAAAAACTTCTTAAATCTAGTCAATTAAAGTTAGAGTAAGGTGTGTGAGTGGGTTTAGAATTCTCGGTACCTTAGATTAGTTTAACTTAGTTTAACTAAAGGGTATAGAGTTTTTCGGGGCCTACCACCCCTACTTGGATCACTTTTGACTAAGAATTTGTTGTAGTCTTGTTTTTTTAAGCAATTGACAATCGGACTTTCAATTACCGGATTTGACATTTTTACTGGAATTGACTCTTACTGGACTGGACTGTCTCTTTCTCTTGTCATTATGTCTGAGAAAATAAAATCTGGCTTCAAACGTTGTCAGTGTGGCCAAAAGATGTCGGTCACAGACAACCACAGTTCCTGTGTCTACTGTCTTGGCCCTCTCCACTTACAAGAGGACTGCTCTATTTGTCACTCTTTTAGTGGGAGGGTCATGACGGATAGGCGCAGGAAACTGATGGACAGAGGATTGTTGAAACCCTCTTTCCAGGAGGCTCTGGATGCTTCAGACCAGGCATCCAAGTCTTCGAAGGGGTCGGAGACGTCGGAGCCAAAGTCATGGGCTCCGAGCTCTTCGGGGCTAGTTAACTCACCGGTACCCCAGACTTCGGGCCGAGTGTTCAACTGTTGGCAGTTTCCGAGCCTCGAGTCTTGGAACCGGTGACGGAGCTCCCTCCACCGACTCTGCTGAGGTCGGCTCCGTCTTCGATCCCTTCGACTCGTTCTTCTAGGCCCCTTTCCGACACCGATGTGGACCGTGTGGTGCAGAAACTGATGGAGCATACGGCCCTATCTAAGCTTATCTCGGTCTCCTCTCAGTTGATGTCGAGACTTGAAGGCCTGCCACTATCTCCATCTGTTCCTCCTCCGAGACCTGTCCAGTCTTCGGAGCCGGAAGAAGCTGAACTGATGATTGTGGAGCCCTCGGTGCCAGAACCGTCTTTTTCTCGGTCGGCACCGTTCACCTCGACTCCATCCGATCCGGTACTGGAGTCTCTGGGCCGAAGATCCTCCCTTGGTTCCGGGACCGAGAGTCGGACCGATGTTTCGGTTCAGACGCTCCCTCTCGGGGCCTCGGCACGGATCGACTCTGTTCCGTCCTCGGGTCGGTGCCTTCGGCTCCTGTTTCGGGGATTCTTCCCATTTCTTCGGAACCGGGAGATACCTCGACTCGGGACCCGGGGGCCTTCGACCTCATGAGGAAGGTGTTGTCTACCCAGACAACCACATCAGCAGGTACAGCTTCTCCTCCCCACAAAGGACCGTTATCCTCCTCTGCACCCACGGCCACGTCAAGCGTCGGGCACCAGTGTCTCAGCCACCCCTGGAGGGTGCCCCTCTTCCTCGGAGGCTTCTTCGGATGCTCCCCACGAAGAAGTCCCTAGGAAAAGACTGTGTAAGAGGAGACACTTGGATTCTCCACAAGAATCCTTGACATCTGATACTGACTTAGATGAGTCAGAAGGGTCCCCTAAGTCACCTTCAGAGGATGTCTCTTTTTCTGACATCTTGGAGATCCTAAAACAGAGAGGTGACTGGCAAGCCCTCCCCCCTTCTGAGGATGAGTCAGTTTTGCTGAAGGCATTTGGTGCCCGTCCTTCCTCCTCCTGGGTCACTCCGCCCTTTGATGAGTTAATGGAATTAATTGCTCGAAGGGCGTGGGAGACTCCTGACACGGTGGAACCAGTCCCTAGGAAGCCAAATAAGTACATCACGGCACCACAGGACAAAGCTTACCTCACCAAAGGAGTTCCGGTAGACGCCATGGTGGTGGCAGCGGCCACGAAAAAGGAGATGTCGGAGTCTTCCTCATCTGTCCATCTGCCTAACAAAGACTCTAGGACCATGGACAGATACGGGAAGCGCATTTTCAGTTCAGCGGCTTTCTCTATGCGTTCCCTGAACTATTTGACTCATTTTACATGTTTACAGAGGGATCTAGTCAAAGAGTTGGGAGATACCCTCCAGGGTACTACAGATGCCGCTGTCTCAGAGAAAGTTACAGCACATCTCAACACCCTTACGTCCATTGTAAACTCGTCCATGAGGCTGATATCCTATGCAGCCGAAGGATCGAGTAGGGCAGCGGCTTCAGCGATTGCTCTTCGTAGGCAATCCTGGATGCGCTTATGTTCGTTTGCGGAAGCCTTCAAGTCTTCCTTTACTAACGCCCCATTTGATGGAGCCACACTTTTTGGCCCTAAAGTAAAGGAGACCCTTACCCGGTGTGAACAGGAGGGAAAGACTCTGTCTGCTGTCGGAGTCCGTTTTCCACCCTTCCAGACCGTACCCCAAAGGGCAACGTGGTGGGAAAATGTGGTTTCGAAAACCCCAAGGATCTTTCCCAAACACACAGGGTGATGCCCCCTCTAGAGGCAGAGGGGGGGGCAGAGGTGGAAGACGCCGCCCTGGTGGCAGAGGGGGTCCGCAAAACCAAGGTGACAGGGATAACCTCCCTGGCAAACCTTTTCAGCACTCCTGAGAGGAGGCCCGACTGTCCTGCTCTGGAGGCAGTCGGGGGTTGCTTAGCTTTATACCCTCAGGCCTGGCAAGACCTTTCTTCAGACAATTGGGTAAAAAGCGTTGTTACCAGAGGTTACAAAATCCCATTTCTATCCACCCCATTCCAAAAAGAAAACTCCCAGATGTACCACCCCATCTGCGAGAGCCAGCAGCTACAGAAATTTCAAAGCTGCTAGAAAAAAGAGTCATCCAACCAGTCCCAGCGGACCAAATAGGATTCGGAACTTACTCAAGGTTCTTTTTAGTTCCAAAGAAAACAGGGGACTGGAGGCCGATTCTGGACCTAAGCCATCTCAACACCTTTGTCAAGAAGGAAAAGTTCCGAATGGTCACGCTTCAATCGATCCTTCCATTCTTACAGAAGGACGACTGGATGTGCTCAATAGATCTGAAGGACGCATACTACCACATCAAAATGGCCAGGGCGTCCAGGGATCATTTGCGCCCGGCTGGGAGCCAGTCACTATCAGTTTCGAGCCCTGCCCTTTGGTCTGACCACAGCCCCCAGGGTCTTCACCAAATGCATGGCAGTGGTAGCGTCTCATCTGAGGCGCCTAGGATTCCAGGTGTTTCCGTATCTGGACGACTGGCTCCTGTCTGCCACCACCAGGCGTCAACTGATACAAGCCAGGGATTACACCCTACAACTTTGTACACACCTTGGCATTTCAGTAAATTTTGAAAAATCGTTGCTACAGCCATCACAGCATATCTTATTCATAGGAGCGGAATTAGATACGCGTCAGTTAGTTCTAAAACTTCCTACAGAAAGAATAGTAGCACTTCAATTCAACATTTCCCTTCTACTGTCGTCCAGAAAGTCCCCAGCAAAAATTGTTCTGAAAGTTTTGGGTCTCATGGCAGCTTCCCTCATTGCGATACCATTGGGAAGACTGCACATGAGAGTGTTACAATGGCTTCTGTTTGCACAATGGTCATTCCAACAACTTCCACTGACTCACGAAATATTGATAACGGAAACATGCAAATCACACCTAATGTGGTGGTTACAGACTTGCAACCTATCCAGCGGAAGACCATTTGTGCTACCCGCACCTTCAGCGACGATAACCACGGATGCTTCCCTGATAGGGTGGGGGGGCATCTTTCAGGGACAGACAGTCCAAGGCGAATGGACCAATCTGGAGTACAATCTGCACATCAATGTTCTGGAGTTGAGGGCAGTGTTTTTGGCGTTGCAACACTTTGCTCCCCTTCTTCCTCCAGGGACCATTGCAGTTCAGACAGACAACATGTCCGTAGTCTGGTACATAAACAAGCAAGGGGAACCAGGTCTTACCAACTATGCAGAGAGGCCATGAGAATTTGGCAATGGGCAGAGTCCACGGTCGCTTTCTGATCGCAATGCACATCCCGGGTCATCCAACGTCATAGCCGACAGGCTGAGCAGGGCAATACTATTGCCTCACGAGTGGTCCCTCAAACAGTCAGTTGCGAGAAGGATTTTTCGCAAATGGGGCCAGCCTACCTGCGATCTGTTTGCGTCTCCAATGAACGCCAAATGCAGGAGCTACTTTGCCCTATTACCCTCCAGGGAAGTCCCCAGGGACGCTGGTGCACGATTGGCCCCCGGGTCTCCTATATGCTTTTCCTCCATTTCCCCTGATTGCAAAGTTTCTACAGAAAGCCAACAACCTTCAGAGGACTATTATTCTCATTGCCCCATTCTGGCCTCGTCAAATTTGGTTCCCTTTCTATTGCATCACCGCATTCGGGACCTTGGATGCTGGACCCAGAGCCAGATCTACTGACTCACTCGTCAGGAGTTCCTCACCCATCTCTAGAATCTCTCCATCTAGCAGCTTGGCTGCTCCGCTTCCCTTTTTAGCCAGGTCAGTTCCCCTTACATCGGCAGTTCAAGATATTTTAGTAGCTTCTCATAAAGTTTCCACTACAAAGACTTACACCAGTAAGTGGAAACGTTTTGTCTTCTGGGCGGAGTCACATCATTTGGACCCTGTTACAGCTCCGTTAAACAAGGTTTTAGAATTCTTGACTGAATTATTTCATGAAGGAGCTTCCCCGGCTACTTTAAGAGTACAGTTAGCTGCCATTTCTAACTATCATGTAGAAGAATGTGGTGCACCTATTATGGCTCACAGACTTTGTAAAGCCTTTTTAAAAGGTTCTTTTCATATCAGACCACCAGTCAGAAGTCCGACATCACCGTGGAATTTAAACTTGTTGCTCTCTAAATTGATGTTGCCACCCTTTGAACCAGCTTCAAGTTGCACATTGAAATTTTTGTCATGGAAAACATTATTTCTAGTGGCCATTACATCTGCTAGACGAGTGTCTGAGCTTCAGGCCCTTTCAGTCAAACATCCTTATTTAATATTTCATTCTGACAGAGTATCCCTACGCACTAATCCATCCTTTCTTCCCAAAGTTTGTTCTTCTAGTAATATTAATCAGTCCATTGAATTACCCACCTTCTTTAAAAACCACTCTAATAAATTGGAGTATATGCTGCACAAACTGGACGTCCATAGACAACTCAGATTTTATTTGGATAGAACAAAAGATCACAGGAAATCTGATCAACTATTTATAGCTTTTGCTGACAGCAGAAAGGGTCTTGCAGTTACGAAACAAACTCTTTCTAAATGGCTAACTGACTGTATCACATATGTTTATGAAGCCTCTGACCAAACATTATCAGCAAAACCCAGAGGACATTCTACCAGATCAGTGTCTACATCTTTGGCTCACGCAGCTCGCTTACCTTTAGACACTATTTGTGCGGCTGCTACTTGGGCTAAACCACATACATTTATCTCTCATTACAAAGTGGACAGGGTTTCTAGGGATAGGGCAACCTTTGGTTCCACTGTGCTCAAGAACGTTCTCCCTTGAGTTCCTCAGGATCATGGAGCTAGGGACGCTACCCATGTGTAAGAACAAAGGCGAGATTGAACACTCTCACATAAAGATGTTATGTCCTTACCATAACGTTCCATGTGGAGTGTTCATCTCGCCTTGGTTATTACACTCCCACCCTTCCCACCCTTAGGAAGAACGTTCGATTTGGTGCCTGGTCTGGAGTATTCTCCTTCTGCTGTTGCAGTATTACTGTTACTATCATACTCTTGGTATGTTTGTATATATGTACTTTTATGTATATAGTTGGCATGTGTGCGTGCTTTGTGTCTGGTTTGCTTGCAAACTAGATCTGAGGTAAAGGCAGAGGGGGATTGTGGGTATTAGATGTCCTCGAGCTTCTTCTCGATGCAGAGCTTGCAGTCGGCCGGCACGGAGCCGAGGATCGGCTCCGAACCCATGTGTAATAACCAAGGCGAGATGAACACTCCACATGGAACGTTATGGTAAGGACATAACTTCTTTTTGTAGAAAGTGTAATTTAAAACAAGGCATTAAAAATAATAATGTATGTTTTAGTCGATCTGTTGTTAAGCTGATGATATTTTTAACACAGATGCTTTTTCCACACTAGGTGCAGGCCCTCAGTGAGACCAGGCTGTTACTTCCAATGCCTCCTGTTCCTGCCCTTTCCCTGACAGTTTGGATTCTGATTCTGATGATGTTGGTGACTCTTTCCCTAAAAGAAGAAGCACTTTCAATCCCCCTTTAATCCCACGTTAAATATTTTTTCTAAAGTGTGTGAGAAAGAAGTAAGAGCAGCCCTTGAGAAAAAGTCACCCACTAAGAGATTTAAACTTTCTGTTAAAGAAAAGACAGCCCTCAAAAGTCTGCAAGCTTATCCAGACATCAGGGTTATGAAGGCAGACAAGGGAGCAGGTTTAGTCATTATGGATAACGGCTCTTATGTTAGCAAAATCGAAGAAGTCCTTTCCAAGACTGACAACTACAAAACTGTTTCCTCTGATTTTGTTATGGAAAGCATTTGTACGATTGACAACACTCTTACCAAGCTCTATCATAAAGAGCTTATTTCAGACTTTGATTTGGAATTTATGGAGGTGAAGTCCCCATTAGTGGGTAGGATGTTCGGGATCCCCAAAACACATAAAGATCCAAAAAATCCTCCTCTTAGGCATATTGTGGCATCAAGTAAGACAAAGACTGAATACATATCAGCTCTTTTGGATTTTTTCCTAAACCCACTAGTTCAGTCCTCCCAGTTCTACTTAAAAGATTCCTGGGAAATCTTGAATCAAGTCCATAATTGCCCTCCTTTGACTGGTCACTGTACATTGTGGCAATTTATTCCAGCATCCCGCATCAAAGGGGTTTACTTATGGTGGGAGATTACCTTGCCTAGCACACTAATACCCCCCTCATAGAATCCCAGTTCTGTTAGCTCTTTTGAAAGTAGTGTTGGAAAACAATGTATTTTCTTTCAACTGTACCATCTACCAGCAAGTACAGGGAGTAGCTATGGGGGCAAAGATGGCCCCGTCCTATGCCAACCTAGTTTTGAGTTCCTGGGAAGCAGATGTGCTTAGCAAACTAGATGGTTTTGACTACGTCTCTCTACATAAACATTATATAGATGACATCTTTTTTCCTTTGGACAGGGCCCCCAGGTGAGCTTGATGTGTTCTTAGACAAAGTTAACAGCAATATTGGTTTTTGAGACTTTACCCTTTCAGGTAAGGGAGAAACTGTCCATTTCTTAGATGTGACCCTCTCCATTGACCCCCATACTAACAAGTTTTCTTTGACCATCCACAGAAAAAGTACCTTCCGCAAAAACTATTTGGATTTTGGCAGCCAATTTTTTATGAAAAATAACATAGTCAAGGGGCAATTCGTACACCTTAGCCGCATTGTTAGTGAAGATGAAAGTTTCACAAAACAAAGCCTCTTTCTTAAACAGTTATTCACAGACAAACACTACCCAGCACATTTAATGGATACCCTGTTGGAGGAAGTTGCAGTGAATAGACACAACAAATACCCCCCTATTTTGTCAAAAGGCTTTTGCCCAAACCCATTTCCATCTTCCAATGACAGCCTGCGCTTTTCTCTTCCAATTTCAGTTGATGCAGAATCTATTCAGGACATAGTTTCTAGGAACTGGGATATTATTTCCAGTTGCCGAGAGATAAGCAAGGCACTAGGTCCCGCTTCATCTTTCAGTTACAAGAGATCCCAGTTTCTCAAATCAGTATTTGATCCAGCCGGTCAGAGAAATGTAACCACACCTCCCTCTTCAGTTATGTTTCGTTGTGGGAAATGTGTTTGCTGCCAGTACATTGCAAGTGGAGACTGTTCCACCTTACATACTCCTAGACAAGTAATTCATTTTTCAGACACATTTGATAGTAACTCAACTTGCATACTATACCTTCCTGTTTGCAGCCACTGTGAGGCATTCTATGTTGTCAAAACTATTAGGAAGCTCAGCGATCGAATCAAGGAGCATTACCAGGCCATAAGAAAAGGTGATGAAAAGAATGCTCTAGCTAAACACAAGCTAACCAACCCTTCCTGCTCCACTTTTAAATTTTTAGTTAATGTTTCCTTGATCTATTGAGATGGGAACCCCCAGCTAGAAGTTAAGGAGCTTAGATGGCAGGTTAAACTGCAAGCTGACATGCCCCCTGGGCTTAATGGTAATCTTAATGTAAAATCCATCCTTAAGTGGATTCAGTAGTGAGAATTCTTTCCCCTCCCCTTCTTTGCATAAAAAATTAATTATACAGCATCTCTTATTTAAACAGTATTCAGTTGATAACCTTTGTATTTTTGAAGAAGTTTGACTGTTAAATAACTTTAAAATAAACTTGACAACAAACGAAAGCGCTTAAATACAAGTGTTTCATTTTATTTCAAATTTATTTCAAGTTTTTTTACACTGTTGTCTTCTGGACATTCTTTACTGCTGGATTAAAAGATTTCAACTACTGGATTAATAGATTTCAAAGCTACTACACAAAGTGACGTGATTTTTCTTTCATATTCAAAAAGTTTTATGGATTTATAAGTGTGTGTGTGTTTGTGTGTGTGTGTGTGTGTGTGTGTGTGTGTGTGTGTGTGTGTGTGTGTGTGTGTGTGCCTAAATAAATATGTATTAGAAAGTGTTCACATCATGATAAACCAGGAAAAAGAACCACAAACTTCTCAGCAAACCCCATAAATATATGCATGTGTGTGTGTCTATAGATATTTATTATTATTATTATTAAAAAGTATAATTATAGTTATATAAAGTTATTGGTAGGAAAACAACAAAGTTCCTAGAAAAAAACACTGCACATGAGGAGAATGTGCAAACCACAAACAGTGAGTAGGACTGCACCCCAAACTATCTAGCTGCAGCTATGGGGTAAATAGCTCCACCACTGAGGACACCATGCTGCTCAGTATTGTCTGAAACTCAGAAATTCTCTGTAAAGTGACTACATCCAACAAAAGAGATACACCAGAAAGATACTTGATGTCTGCTGAATATACTAGTTTTGAATGGTGGTAAAGTCAAATTTTCTAGCAGAAAACTGAAATCCTAGGAAGGTAAAATGTCTCTTTTTTGGCAGTCTCAGTCAGAAAATGATGATTAGAGAGCCAATTTTCCACATTATTAAATGCATTCGGGGACAGTGTTAAAAGTTCTGCTGGGGAAGTGGCAGAGCAGATTAAAGTGGAGTCATCTGCGTATTGAAAGCATGTTGCTTCTGGGATGACAGAGTGGAGGTTATTAATAAAGATAGAGAAAAGAAGGGGTTCTAGAATAGATCCCTGGGGGACTCCTAGGGTGATGGGTAACAGGGAGGATAGTCTGTCCTGCCAAAGGACAGCCTGTTGTCTACCACAAAGGTAGGATTGAAACCATTGGAGAGCATGGTTACCCAAGGAGAAGGCCTTCAGAGTATGTATGAGTTTTTGGTGGTTAACCATATCAAAGGCCTTGGAGAGATCAAGAAAGAAGCCTGAGGATAGTTTATTATTATTTTTGTAATGGTTTATGATGTTAGAGAAGGAGAGTAGGGGTGAGGTAGTACTAAGGAATGGCCTAAACCCATGCTGGGAGCTAGCCAACAGGGATATATATATATATATATATATATATATATATATATATATATATATATATATATATATATACCATAGGATCACAGGAGGTTACTTGGCTAATGGCCCTGAGGCCCTTACAAACCTAGCTAAGAGTTTTATCCACAAAAAAAGAAACCACAATCAGCACCTGTCACCCTGTCAATTAAGGACACAGGTGGAACTTCTGGGACAAATTTCTGGTTTTCCATCCACTCATCAAGGTTGCGCTTGAAAAGGGTCAGCGAGGTACTCCATTTGACATGCATGGGAAGGCCATTCCAGAGACAGGGCAGCCTCTGGGAGACCAACCTGTCTCTCCAGCAGGTTTTTTTGATGTGGCATATTAGATTTAGGCCTTTTAAGTGGGTAATGTGTGAGTAGTTAGACTTACAGATATGGAGCATCTCTAGTAGGCCAGGGTCTGAGATTGCCTTGTATGTGAGACACAGATCACCTTTGAGCAATCTGCACGATATCGATCAGAGCAACAGTGATTTCAGCCTGTCCACACAGGACAGGTGTTGGAGGCCATGGATTCTCCTGAGGCACCTCTGTGGATTTTCCAGTTGATAGTGGTGTTTGAAGAGCTACATACCAAATGGGGCATTATACTCAATTATTGGCCTAATGAGGGAGGAGTACAGAGAGGTAATAATCTCCTTTTTTTCTGGATGCAATTCCTTTACTTATGAAATGAACCAAGTATAGGCTTTTCTGACCACTGCTGCCACATGATAGTCAAATGTGAGATTGTTGTCAACCTGAGTACCCAGGTCTCTCAACACAGGCTGTGTGCTTAGGGGATTGCCGTTGATGTGGTAATCAGTAGGGGCCATGCTTTTACTGAATGTTATGATAATACATTTTTTTGCATTTAACTTAAGGTCATTACTTTGACACCAGTCATTTGTTGATATGAGACCATCTTGCAGTATGCTAACATCATTTGGGGAGTATAATGCCCTGTTTGGCATCTGTCTGGACACATTCAACAACTGGAATGCACAGAGACACCTCATTAAAAGAATGCAAGGCCTAGAACACAGAGAAGCCTTATTAAAAGGATACAAGACCTAAACAACAAGTCCTACATTGACTCACTCAAAGCCTATATCTGGCATCCCAGAGACAAGAAAAAGGTAACCCAGGTCTGCCATAGAAGGTATCCTCCATCACATGACTGATGGATTTACTGCACATCAACAAGTTAAATGGCATCAGAAATACTCTGTCTAGGGATCTAGACCTCTTCTGCAACATCAACAAAATGGTTTAGAGTAGTGTTTTAACAGCTCAGCATTTAAATGTCTCATTCACTGAAATGAAAGTCAGTATTAAGCCAGAAATGAATGCACTTAGCACCTCATCAAGTTGAATATAACCATTTTCACATCTGCTGGCACCCATTGTTTAACCCAGTAGGTCCAAGATGAAAAACACCTAACAGAAAGCTAAGGATGACTGTAGTAATTGTAGAGTAATTAACATGCAAACCATTCGACTTAGGTTTCTCTTACCACAAACTGAAAATTATGCATCTATTTTTTATATATTTAGTCAATTTTTGGTTAATGTAACAAACTTCAAGAAACTGAATTTTCAGTGGAGATTGATATCTGCAGAAAATCCAAGACATATAGCCATCAAATGTGCACACTTACCTGCAACACAGGCAGGCGTGGCGTGCACACATCTTACATGACATGATGTGGGCCCCATACCCAATAGGTAGCACGCATGAGCTGGACATGTAGCCATACTTCACCATTGCATATGCCATGGTAAACTATGCAAACAGTCATTTATGTGGCAAGGATGTATGGGACAGGAATGATGTAGGAAATAAACAGATGCCATCCAAGACAAATGGTGTCACATGTAGCAAACTGGTCATGTGGGCTGCCCAGTAACATGCCACAACACTGAGGGGGGTTGCAGGAATGTCTAGCAAGTACTGGCTGTGCATGTCCCATGTCAGCAATTGTCTGGACTCTGCAAGCGTGTGGCCTATGGGTTAGGGTAATCAGATCTGACAGTTGTACCACAGGAAACATCAGCCAAGACTCTACAGGTAGTGTATGCATAACAGAAGAGGATCCCAAAAGTCAGGCATTGCAATGTGTACTGGTGTACCATGACCACATTGAAAATCTGCAGACAGTATCATGTAAGATACATGTGCTGCACAACCAATGCCTCACCCCACCTCAGGCACACCATCCCCATCTGTACTGTGATGGTGCCAGTGTACATCTGTATGTTTGCCACTCATTAGCTGGGACTAGGCTATTACACATGGTGTTCATTGTTTGGGACACTGCAAACTGACACACATGTGTAGGCCATAGTTGTCAAGCATCTTCAAAAAGGCTGAAGGTGGGGAGGGGGGTGTCATCATGACACATCAGTGCACTGCAGCAAGGATCCTAAGGATGTTATGAATGGTTGTATCAGCACACAGTCAGGTTCAGGAACTGTGGCAGACATAACCCTGACTCCACAGCAATAGTGACGGCAGTGTGTGAACTCCAAGGGCTGTGCACTTGAGTTGACCTTGCAGTCATGTAGGGTTGGGGGACATGTGTAGGGCAGACTGACCATATACTGGCAAATGCATGCTAGTATACCCCTGCCAGGAATAGTGACTGCTGTAGTACACATAACAGTAGGTGCAACAAATCGTCACGATAAGTGCGTGCACACATATCCACCTACATAGTGTATGCATCAAGGTCAGCATCAGCACACCTAACACATTTGTTAAACACTGCATTTGAATGCACAGGACATATGTCACATATTAGGCTCATGTAATGTTAACATATGCAATGATGTGGTCCAATGGCATATCAAGGAAGAGTGTATCATATCAATAAGGGTGTGTACACTCCCGATAACCACGTTAAGGTTTGACTGTTTAGTATTGTATTGGTCATACATGCACTGCTGATGTTGAGATCTGTAAATCAGACATCAGTCATTCACAAAGGACATATGTCCACATATCATCCCAGGTATGTGTCGGACAAACACATAGGGGCTGTGAGCATTAGAGCAGACATGACTGACACATTAATACACATTCAGCAATGGTGTGTACACCTGTAAGGTATGGTGCACAGTACATGTCAGGGTGCAGAACAGGTGCACAGCAATAATGTGTACATGGGTGCAGTGTTTTTCAGGCGAAGGGGCATCACCTACTAACACAGCCCATGCATCACACACATGTATACAGTTGCTAGCATGGATTGATTGTAGCTACACTGCATGCTGTTGTGTACCATATGCTATCCATGTTGACAGATGGGTAATGGGGGGGGTCTGTGTGTACTATCTTTGTGCAACATCACCTGTAGGTGTGTGTGTGTGTGTGTGTGTGTGTGTGTGTGTGTGTGTGTGTGTGTGTGTGTGTGTGTGGGTGGGTTATTACGGACAGGTGCAGATTGTAGATGCCTTAAGGCACAGGCATATACCAAAGTTATTTTAGTCCTATGACACTGATAATTATAAAAATTGGGGCATGAATGACTAAGCTTAAAAAGGTTCTTTGGCCATTAGCTAAGTAACTTGTTATGATCCTAATAGTTTTTTTTTTTTTTTTTGTTACAGCCACTTGCAAACACAGGAAAGTTGTGTAACAAGAACATGTTAGAATCCAGAAATACATATAATAACCAACATAGCCGGCCTTAGGCACCAGCCAACCCTGCAGTTGCTGGAGGCCCCTGTTCCCAGGGGGGCCCCAACAACAGCAAATTGTCTTATCCTGGTATTTTGTAACATGTCTGTCAAACCAACAGAAACTGCTACAGCATTCTTGAATACTTAATAAACCACATGACATGGATAATAACTCCTATTTATATCTCCTTTAAAATTTGTCTGAAGAAGCGTTCTGAGCAACGCGAAAGCGCTTACTGTCTACTAGTAATAAAGGATACTTTGTTTCACTTCCTGCATTGAGTTCTTGGTTGGCTTCGATTGTCCTGGAGTGCCTGCCTCTATTTTTGGACTTTGATATCAACAATTTATCCAAACTAATTTCAGTAGGGGAGAGAGTGAAGTCTAAGGAAGGTTAGCATTAACAGGATATTGATCTGGCAGAAATTTGAATAAATGTATTCCAATGTAGTGGTTAGTTAGCTTAGTGTATATAACTTACTCATTTTAAGCTCTTAGGATTGGCATGCCTTTACATGAATTTTGCATACTAAAAATAGACATCTTTATGTTTATAACATGTTCATGTCTAGGAAAGTATATAAAAGAATTTCAACAGCTATGATAAAAACAAAAGAAAATGGTAAGACTTAAGGTTCTGTCATTAAATGTTAATTGATTAAATAATGGCCAGAAAAGAGGCAAACTGTCTAAATACTTAAACATGAACAAGGCTGATAGTGTTATTTACAAGAGACATCTTTTAAAGAAGACATAAGGAAACTCAGATTTAAATATGGTACAGTTTTGGTAAAACTTTTAAGGAAAACAGTCATCTCTCTATGGAAACATGACAGCATTGTGTTTACAATCATTTATTCAGTGGCAGACACCAAAGAAATGTTTGCCATAATCATAAGTGAATATCAAAGTAGAGTATTTGTGTTGACCAACATCTAGTGGATTCTAGGTTCATGGCCAAAATTTGCTAAATAATATCTAGATATTTTAATGAAAAACATTAATGGAAGACTCATAATGGGTCGTGATTTGAATTGTGTCCTAGGCTCAATAAGATACTAGTGCAAAAATAACTGAGGATTTCACACTCACCAGAAGCTTTAAGGAACTGAGTAAATTTATTGTGAAGTTAAAGATCCAAATGATATCAGGAACACACCTTCATTTAGGTTCAGAAATAACTCTTATATGTTTAGTACATAGACAGTTATTAATAGAATCTATGTCTCAGATGAGTTGTGGTCAAAATAAACTCTTTATGTGCCGCCCCTGTCTTCAAAGCATAATGCACTTATTTTTAAATAAGCCCTTAGTTATAAAAGCAATAATAAACAATGAAAAATGAAAGGATAACCAGAACAGTCAACTAATAAGCACAGTAATGATTAAGTTCCAGTAAAACAGCATCCACGAATTCTGCACCAGCACTTCCAAAGCACTCCACAGGTCACAAAGTTCAACAAAGTTTATTACATAAAATAAAAGTTAAGCGCTTTCATCTTACATCCAAAACTTCTTCAGAACAATGATTAATACATAAGTTAGTCATTTTATAATCCCAACTCTCATCACATGGTTTGAATCCCACAAGACCAAATGCTTATTTAAAGTGCTAGTGCTACATTTTATTCAATCCCTTCCTTACTAAATTTCATTTACATGCTGGTACTTTTTTTAAAAAAACATGTATTATAAAAAAATTTTTAAAAACAGACTTATATAAAAAAACCACTCTATTAAAACCATACAGCAACTCTGTACTTAATTACAAATGATCTTAAAAATGTAACCTCGTATGTAAAATATATAATTTATTTTGTTTAGTTTTGTATTATAATAGGGGCTTAACCGATATGTATTCATTTATTCCAGGATGAACAGATGCATTAAGCAAAATCTGCCACCTAGTTTCTTTTTCCCCTACTATTTTTTTAATGTCCCCTCCCCTCCTGTTGGGTTTAATTGTTTCTAAGATACCAAAATGAAAAGTGTCACATTTTTCATTCTCCTTAATGTGTTTCCATAAAGCATTTTTATCATCATGTTTCTTAATACAATACAGGTGATCGTATATCCTGTTTCGTAGGCATCTGATGGTCTTGCCTACGTAGAAACATGCACACTTTGTACATTTTGCTAAATATATTAGGTACTTAGATCTACAATTTCCTTCTTTGAACCTTATAACTGTATTATTGTAATTCTCTAACCTAATACTTGGACTGTTCACTATGTATTGACATTGTGAACATGTTCCACATCTTCTGGTACCCAAAATGTCCCTAGATGTACTTTTGGTATTAATTTTCTTTTCTAACAGGTTTTTGATATTATCTCCGTTCTTGTGTACATAAGTCGGTCCTTCCCCCACAACTTTATATACTGTTTCATCTGCCCTTAATATATTCCAATTTTTTCTTATGATGTTTTTAATTGTCTCACATTCAGGTGCATATCTTAAAATACATGCTTTACTGTATTTATTGATATCATTCCTGTTGTCAATACAATTATCAGCATCTTCATTTGTGATACCCAACAAAGGTCTATACCTAGTTTTACTTAAATTCTTTACATACTGTATAGTGTCAAGTATCATGCTCCATGGATACCCCCGGTCTAAGAAAAAATGTCCTGTTTTCATTAGTTCACTATCCAAATCTATGGGGTCCGATGTCATCCGAGCCACTCGAATACATTGTCCCTTTATTATATTTCTCTTTTGCTTATAAGGATGGTTGCTCGAGAAGTGTAAGTATGAATTGCTAAAGGTAGCCTTCCTAAAAATATTGGACTTAAATTTCCCCTCTTTCATAGTTATAAGGGTGTCAAGGTAGGGAATGCATTCTTTCTCAATATTGAATGTAAATTTGAAATTTTCACTACAGGAATTAAGATATGCCCTAAATTCCTCTAATTCACACAGACTACCCTTCCAAACGATAAAGATATCGTCTAGGAACCTAAGATAGCAGGACATGTACCCACTCCATTTTGTATTTGTAATGTATTCAGTCTCCCAATCAAAAAGTACCAAGTTGGCAAATATGGGGGCACAAGAGGCCCCCATTGCCACCCCCCTGGTTTGCTTATAATATTCTCCTTCGTAGAATATGTAATTGTGTGATAACACTAACTCCATAAATTCTAATATGAGTAAGGTTCTATCCCATGACACACATCCTATATACTTGATATTTTTTTCAAATCTTTCCATTCCTTCTTCTTTGGGAATATTAGAAAATAGGTCCACCACATCAATCGTAATGAGACAACCACCTTCATTAACCATATGTGGTTTCAGTCTTCCTAAAAAATCCCATGAGTCTGCTACAAGGTGTGGAATACCTGTAAAAGTCTTTTTTAGCCATTTGTCTATTACTTTACCAAAAGGGAAAGACTTAGAATCACTTCCGGATATGATGGGTCTAAAAGGGGGGTCGTATATGTTTTTGTGGGTTTTCGGTATTCCTACTATAGTGCTGATTATTGGGTTATCCACCTTTAAGAATTTGTAAAGCTCTTGATCTATTCTATTTTCTAATAATAGGTCTTCTAAATACAAGTTGATTTTATGATATCCAATATTAACTTCATTTAAAGATGACATACTATAGTTACCAGATTTCAACAATATAGTGTGAATTTTGTTAGTATAATCACTAACGGGGTAAAGCACTACCCCACCCCCCTTATCCGGTTTCATGATTCTAATGTTGGGATCTTCCCGTAATTGTTTCAAGATGGTATATTCCTTTGATGTTAAATTACATAGGTTGTTTGAATTCCTACATACTTTACTATACCTATAAATTTCATCAGTTACCAGTTTTTCAAAAGTTTTTAACAAATTGTTCAATGGTGGGGTATAGTTGCTTGTAGTCCTAAATTCACTATTGATGGCATTACTTGGTTTCCCCTCGAAGGTGATACCTAAATTAAGTTTCCTAATATGTTTTTTAATGTCCACTATACACTCAGTAACATCAAAACCATCATGACTTATTGAACTAAATTAATTTAAAGATAATTTACTTAAAGTGATTGATTTTTTTTGTCATTTAACGATAACAGGGAAGGAGAAAGTTACAAAATATGGGACACCCTAAAATCATTTTTATGTAGTGAAATATGACCTTTATGATGAAAAAAAATTAAAGAATGGGGTAATCAGCTGAACAAAATTTGGAAAGTTCTAGATATGTTCAAATTAAAACTACAAAAAGGAAAAAGTATATTTTAGGTGTAGTTAAGGCTTCAAACAAGAGGTATTAACACGTTCTTAACCAAAAGTAGTAGTTGCAGTAGAAAAGCTAAAATTACACTGATATACCACCATAACTAAAGGATTGCATAAGCTAGCTACAAGAATGAATTTGATAGCAAGAAGAAATAACATAATGTGCATTATAAATCTTTAAAATAATAAATTAATAGCAGATATTGAGACTTTATTGAGGGTATTTAAAACAATCATAAAACTATTAATAATGAAAACAAGAATAGAAACAGTCATGATTTATTAAGAACTGTATAAATAATAGGCTTAATGAAAATAAAACAGAAAATTACTGAAAGCATAACAAATAACTGAAAAACTGAAATAAGCGAAATCGGACACAGCAGCTACAGCACGGACTGTTTAATGATAAAAGTAAGCACTTTCGGCTAAGGATATTCCTCCACCTTCTTCAGACTTATACAATACCAAACTCACAGCACAGCTTTTTATACATAACTAGAAACAGATACAAAGCAATTAAAGTAATTAATTAAATTAAACACTTAATTACCTACAACCCAGTATTTTAAAGGGCTAATACATAAAACCAAATACATTATTTTTTAAAAAAATGATAATACAACTAAACCATATTCTCTACATGAATTTCTTGTAAATATTAATAAAATGTTTATATCATTAGAATATTTGTATTAAAGTTAATAAAAGCAAGACAGCAACATGAGATCCAACTAATACACTCCAACAACCATATAAGTGTATTATTGTGTATAAAGTTCTATGCATTTAAGTAGCAATACATCCTATATTAAGAAGATAAACTGCTAAATAAATGCATCTGCATGTATTCCCTATTAAAAATAAAAATAAACCAGTACTAAAAATTGTAACAATAATATAAACTAAGTATTAATAATAATAACAGTGTCACTATAGAAAAAACAAATATTTGTTACATATGTCTCACTAACTCTCAATTCATACCTTAACCATAGGGGTGTTATCCCGGTAGTAAAACAACGTAATAACAACCTCATCTCTTCAATGCTTTTAGTTTGAGAATGCATTTGATGGATGCATACTCATTCAACCCTGGGGGTATATGGGCAGATGTTCTAATTTGCCAAAAGACCTCCTGTTCTTCAAGCCATAATTGCCATGGCCCCCCCCCCCCTAAGGTGTGTTTTGACCTGCTGTACAACTGAAAACAAAAAAGAATGTTCAGGGTGTTCACAGATGTGCTTAGCAAGTGCATTGGTCATGTCTCTTCTCCCTATAGCGTATAAGTGTTCATAAACTCTTTTCTTTAATGACCTCTTCGTTTTACCAATGTAAAATGAGGGACATCCCCTGCACAAAGCAACGTACACTACACCTTTGGTTTCACAATTATACTTGTCATTGATGAAATAAATTTTACCATTGATGTTAACCTTGTTACCAGGTAAAATATATTTACACTGTGGGCACATCCCACATTTAGACATACCTGTACTGATCATTCTAGTTTTGACTGTGGTCTTTTCAATGAGGTTCTTTAAATTAACCCCTCTCCTATATGTAAAAGTTGGATGAAGTCCTATCACTTTAGCCAAAGATTGGTCCTCCAAAAGAATGTTCCAATTTTTGGAAATGATGCCCCTAATTAAGTTGAAATATATGCAGTATGTAAAGAGAAAATTAATAGGTGGTACTTCTCCTATTTTGGTCTTCTGTACTGCATGCATTATTCCCCCTCCCAACAAAGGCTTAAAATGGCCTGATTCTCTTTTAACCTGAACTTCGTCCATTACCTCTTTTATTAGAGAATCCGGATAGCCTCTCATGGAAAACTTTAAACTTAAGTTTTCACATTCGCTAATGAAATCCTGTTTTTCAGACACCATTCTTGCCGCTCTAACAAATTGCCCTTTCACCACACTTCTCTTTTGATGGAAAGGGTGAGCACTAGAGAAGTGGAGATAGGAATTTGAATGGGTTGACTTTCTATGAATCACTGACTTGAATTTTCCATTAGCATTGTCCTTACTCAGTTTAACATCTAAGAAGCAAATCTCCTCTACCCCTATAGAATAGGTAAATTGTAGGAAATTGGTCATTTTTGAAATGCTATTAATAAATTCAGGAATCGAATCTAATGAACCTTTTCCATAAAAAACACATGTCATCTTGGTACCTGATGTACCAAGTGACGTTGTTGGTACATATCATTTTGGAATAACCACTGATGTTCCCAGTGTGCAAGTACACTATTTGCGAAACTACATCCGCAGGGAGAACCCATGGCAATGCCCGTCCTTTGGAGGAAAAACTGGTCTTTGAACACCAAAAAGTTATTTGATAACACTAAATCTAAAAATGTTTCTACCAGGTACATTTGATTATTAGTTGCCTCCTTACGCAGCATACAATTTCTTGTCCACTCTATTCCCAGCTGATGAGGAATAACCGTGTACAAGTCCTTAATATCCACCACGAGAAATATGAGGTCTTGATCATATTCAATTTTGTCAATATGTTCCAAGAAACCCCAGGAATCTTTACAAATTTGTGGCTCATTTTTTAGTAAAGGTTTAAGAATATCATCCACTAATTTGGCACAAGCGTACGTGATAGAACCCCTTCCGTCCACAATTGGTCTGAAGGGGGGATTAATCAAATATTTATGAATTTTCGGTGTGCCAAACAAGGTGGGAATTCTGGGGGCTGGCATGGTTAAATAATGTAAGATGTCACAATCTATACTACCTTCGAGAAAAAAATCATCCAGTACTCCTCTAATCTTCTTGTAAGCTAAGTGTACCTCATTAAGGCTTGACTTCGAGTATGTATCTGATTGTAGGTGTTCAAGCATTTTTCTATCATAAAAGTACTCATCCATGAAGATGAGGCCACCTCCCTTATCTGGCATCATAACTCTTATTTTACATTTGTTAAGGAGGGAAATGAAAGCCAACTCATTCTTAGAAATGTTACCTTTCATTATTTTAGGAGGAGCATTTGAATTAAACATTGACCTTAAATCAATTTCACACACCTTCTCAAAAATACTTAAAGCACCATATAATGGAGGATTAAAAATACTTGATACTTTATGAGTATTGAGAAGTGTAGGCGTGTTGCCCAAACTAAAAGCCAGATTTAGTTTACACACATATAACTTCAAGTCTATGATAGTGTTAACTAAATTACATTTTTTATCAGGAACAAATGAAAGTCCTTTAGAGAAAAAGTCTATCAAAGCTTGTTCCTCTGTTAGCACTGTATAATTATAGATCTTGAAATCACCTTGTTTACTGGTAAGAACATTAGGTCCCTTTGTTTCAGGGGGAATCATCTCCTTCGTTGGTTCCCCCTTCTCCTCCTCTGTGTACGCCCCCTGTTGTTGGACGTGATGTTGTTGTTGTTCGACACAGGAATTGACCTGTCTCTGGCCCTGTAAAAACCCTGATTGGTTTCATCTTCATTTGGACTCTGGTCTATTTGATTTTGATTATTATAACGTCCATTACCACCATTTGCATTGTTACCATAGTTCTTAATACGCTCACTCCTCTGAACAGGCACCATATCTTGATTAAAAGAATCTTCCTGTGTCGCCTGGAGAAAATTATTATTGGTAGAAGCCTCATTGGCCCCCCAAAAACTAGTTTGCCCTGGAGGGGGAGGGGGGTAAGCCTTTTTATTACTGTATTCCTTAATGTCTCTGTCAATTTTACGTTTCTTATTTGCCAACAGTTTGGTAATGGATGCTTCAATGCTGGACAAAATCCTTAAATAATCATATTTATATCTGATAAAATCAGAATGTTGTTGCAAAAAGGACTCAAGTTGTGTGAGATCTTCTTGTAATTTATTTATCTCAGCATTGTAAAAATGAATAAGTAATGCTAAAAAATCCATGCCCTGTTTATCAAATAAGACCAATAATTCTTGATGGAAAATTGAGTTATTAACCAAACCAGCAGGGTAACGCCATTGGCGCAACCCCTTTGGAATTATTTTCTTACTAATACATTCTTGGAGGTAAGAAACCTCCAATTGCAACTTCCTGCAACGAAACAACTTGTTGTCAAAAGCATTTAGTTTATCAAGAAAAGAACTCACCGAGGTCTCTTGATTATTTGAAAGATCGCTTGTATTCCTAGTAGGAAAAAACAATCCCTTTTTGAAAAAAAAAACAGCCATAGTTGGTATTGCTGCTATTTCTCCTTCCCCATGACGATGTATGTTAGATTCAGTACCATCTCTGTTTGCATTGGAACTCCCTTCAGGCTGCCTTGCTATTTCCTGAACTTCGTTACCACCATGTACGTTTCCCCTGCATGTATCTTGCGGTGTTACAGGCGTAGAACGCCCAGCAGAACCAACCTGCTGTATAGGAGGGTTCCTCTCGACACAGTCCTGGATTTTTTGCGTAAGGTGATCAACTTTGGTCAGCAACATGTTGACCAAAACAGTTAAATCACCCGGAGAGTTGTACACTCAGCACATATTCCACCTTTGCATAACAAGCTTCACATAACTATAAGCTAGGCGCAGTCATTGAATCCCCAAATTACTTGGCCATTCTGCAGGAAGGTTTGTCTCAAATAAATAACTGGTGTCAAAATAATGGTCTTACACTCAATGCCAAAAAATACATTATTATAAACTTTGAGAAGACATCTACCCCAGGGAACTACCACATTGAAAATACATTCCTAAAATTTGACCCTATTGTTTGGGATTTTTGTACAATAAAACTGCCCACAGCTATCCTGAAGATATGTTATGTGACATTAAAAGAGGTATCCGAAAAGCCGGCCTTTTCTCATTCATTTCTTTCCATTGGACAAACAGGAGTATTATATGTATAAAAGTGTAATTCTGTTTTATTCTTACATCATTTGGTGTTAAAAATGGTAAATTCAAAATGTGTGAAAATTTATGCCTGCAAAACTAAATAAACCAAAGCGGAAGTAGCTAAATAACAATACAGACTGTAACAGACAATATCACAAGTTATTACTTACATTTTCCTTTGACTAGCTTGTGGATTTTGAACAGAAACCATTAGTGTGGACGCTGGAGCTGTTTGCCTCTGCCACCTAATCAAAACATTTTAATGTTACTACTGTTGTCTGCAAAAGTCACAGTCTTCATTTTACCCAGTTTTAAATGTGAGGACCTTTCATACCTTTTACTTCCTGTCCTTGCCTGCACTCTTTTCTTCCCATCATCCTGTAGAAACTGTTGACACAAAGGTATACAAAATGCAAAGCTTAGTAATTGTGTTTTGAGTAAACAGCTTCAGACTATTTCATTAACTTCCTCAATACCTAAAATATGTAGCAATTGTTTGAATATTCTTGTAATTTCAGTCACATGAGTGGCAACTAACAGCATAACAAATAGGTTTCTTCATATTTTCTAAAAGAATAGTGGTCTTCAAAGGTTATAGATTTAGAGGTTCTTAATAAACTTACAGCCAAGGAAAGCACCAAGAACTAAGAAACCACGTGACATCACCCATTACTGGTTGGAGACAAACACTTAAATGACATATGTAAAATAAGTGCATGCATATCTTTTTGTGGATATGTTGTGTACCTCGTATATGAACATACTTTCTGCTGCAGTGTAGCTTAATCATAGCCTTTCTGTTTCTGTGATCTTTTCAAGATCATAATATCAGAGAAGAAGCAAGCAAGCTATGCTATGGAAGAACCACTATTTGATAAATAGTACCACATGGAATGCAGACTCCTTGATTCAACTCACTAAACTGAACAATCCCTGGATGTTTTTACATTTATGTGGTGTATTGCAAGATAGCAGTAGTACAAGTACTTTGTTTAACTCTTGCAGGGTTTTTCTCTTTTCCCCATTGTTGTGCAAAATATAGGTTCCTTCCCCCTGCAGAAATGCTTTTTTATCCCTGCAGGTTTGATAGGCATGTTGTTCAATGAGTTTACCTGGTCCAGTATTCTGGTGGCGACTTTGTGTTGACTTTGTGTAGACTGTCAGCAAGATGTGTATCACCTTTGTGTTTTTACTAGGAGAGTCATTCATTCATTCTCCATTTAAATGCTTTATCCATTTAAGAGTTATGGCTTTTCCCAGCATTCAGTTGGAGGAACAAGGAGAAACCGTCATGAAGATGGACACCAGATAATCATAGGACATATGCACATACATGCAGACAGAAACACACCACATGCACCAGTGGGAATTTGGCGGATCATCAGTTCACCTCCAAAATATTTTTTGGGATGTAGGAGAAATCCAGATCATCTGACAAAATCCCACGTGCACACAGGGAGAGGAAGTACAAACTCTGCAGAGAAGACATCTCGGTTGAAGATCAAACTGCAGAGAGATGCACTGTGAGACAGCAATTCTAACCATTGCCTTTTAAAGCTACAGGCAGTATTAGGGGTGGGAGCCCAAGCAGTGGTCTACAAAGATAGACAATTTCCCCTCATCTTTCTGGATGACAGCATGCTGAATACAGCGTCCTGTTTTCTCACCTGAATGCAGTGATGCATTAGCCGGAGTGATTCAGCTTGCCATTGCCAATGCCCCAATAGTACATCTGTCTTCTTATTTTCGATAACTGATCTGTACCAGTTATCAGGACTGTAGTTTTTATGTTGTATGTACAAGCCAGTGTGTTTAGAGAAGTTCAGAGTATTCTCTGCTTGGGTGACCATTAATAGATGGAATCAAGATAGTTCGCTCTGTGGTCAATATTTGATTGTAATGCACCATTGTTTTTTTTCTGTTTATCACAATTTTTGTTTCTCCATCTGATAGCCTTTGGTTTAGTGCTCCAGCTTATGCCTCTTTGTTCCCAGTAATAGTCAAGAACTTAAACCTGCTCATTTCCAGTACAAGGCAGGGCCTTCACTTCTCAGAGGCCGTCAGCCAAGTAGCCAGTGGGAGATTAGTTTACACAAGGCCTAACTGTTCCTCACATGTGCCTTTTGTAACATCCAAGCTCTGTGCATGCAATTGGCATATGTCGGGGATGACACCAGCTTCCATGAGTGATGTAGCCTCAGTGATGCCCTGCCTCTTCGTAAGCAGATGCACTCCGTCAAGCCCCCAGTCTCCACTGGAAATTACAGCAAGATATTGTACACTGTGAGGCACACATTCCCCCAGTAAAAGCCAAACAAAAAATGCCTCATTATTCCCCTTTCTCCACTGCTGAACCCTCTGCTACCTGAGTTGATATTCAAACCTGGGTTACCCGAGTTATAAGCAGGGCTCCATTCCTATGCACCATTGAGCTGGCAGTAGTATTAATGCAACATTTTTTATGCGTTTCATGAAGACTGATCTGAATGGAAATACTCTTAGTTGTGTATTATAAAACTAGCGAATAGATTTAATAAGACATGATGCAGGATTAATTTCTGGGGAATAGCAGAGACATGGTATAGGATGTTTGTTTATTTTTTATTTGTTTTGTCTTTGATAACACTTTGTGTATGCTTGCAACAATGCACAGCTTTTTTCCCATTTCTGGTGGATGGAAGCTTAAGGAAAACACTGTCACAATTCAAATACATTAATCAAGTGCCATAACATTATGGTCAAAACTTCAATATGCAGTAACATCAAGGCTTGCCACAATAGTAAATTTGAGCTTCTAAACTTTGGGGATAAGGGTACATTCTTTTACCCTCCCAGATTAAAAACTTTGTAGTACGTTTTGGGGGTATGTGCAGGGGACCTTTCCCTGTAAGAAAATGTTTTAAAAAAAAAAATATATATATATATATATATATATATATAGAGAGAGAGAGAGAGAGAGAGAATGTAACAGCATTTTTCCAATAGTATTCGGCACATTATTTGTGTGCCCAAAGTACTGGTGTGAGTTCATAATAGCTGACCAAGTTATAGTTTTTGTAGGCTATTGTAAATGCTATTAAACAGTTTCCATTTTAAAGATTTTTAAATTCGCTGTAAAGCTGAAATTGTTTAGAAAGGTGATTTTTCTGTGATTAAAAATATTCTGATGGGGACCAGTAAGCCAGTTTACTAGTTGGGATATCTCCAGTCATAACAGAGGGATTCCAGTGTTCTATCCACCACTGATAGCAAACTGTTGAGCTGGTATTTGGATATGATATATTTTTCTGTAGCAGAGTGATATGGACATTGAGTCATTCCTCACCAATTGAAATGAAACAATTTTGAAAAGTCTTAAAGGTCAGTCAGAAAATTGACTAGCACTTGTGGTACCCTGTGGTGTATACCGATAGGATTCATAGAATTACTGGTCTTAATCACTGAAACTTCTTGAAAAACATAAACACTTATTGATTGCATAATGATGGACAGCAACAATACTAGGCAAGTGATTGTGGGGACCATAAGAAGCCTTGCAATATGCACCTTTAAACACAGTTAAAAGTTCTTGCCACTGTTTTCAGGCAGTTTATATTGCTCACCTGCCAAATCATGCAGGGTTGTACATGATAACTCTAGTGTAAATTTGTATCTTCCCATCCAGTTATCAGCAGTAGCCTTTTGTGCAAGTACTAGCATACAGAAGTAGTTGAGAAGCAATGGAAACGTGAACTGCAAAGCATTATAGAGAATGATGAAATTTATATGACATGGGATCACTCATTTCTAGCAGTTCAAAAAATAAGATGAGAGAAAACCAGATATTATCCTAGCCCCCTTTTAAATAACTCACAACAACACCAAAAGACAGTTGACAACCTTAATAATACAAGCTAATCATTAACTTTATTCACATAAAACAAATAACGATAAACTTCACAATCTTTGAATGATCTCAGGGCAGCATGCCCTACTCACTCTGGCCAAGTCATTCATCAGGGCAGCATACCCACTCACCCTGTTCACTCATCCATCAGGGCAGTGTACCTGCTCACCCTGACCAAACCTTAAATGGACAGCGTGCCTGCTCACCCTTTCAAATTAACCATCATCCAAATAAATTCACTTATCATCAAGCAGCATCCAGCAACTCACTTGATCCCCAAACTCAAAGCCATGACCACCTTCACCTAGAGGGAGAACAGAAGAGGATAATCCTGTCCCTCATCTCTGCCCTTGAACTACCAAGTGATAACACAAAAGAAAACATTTTTTGGGAGGGAGGGTCACCAACTCATGTCTAAATGTGACACCACTTCCTTTGCTACCAAATATATACGCTAAGTCCCTCTCTAACCTACATCACTTCCCCTTAACTCCCCAAACCACTTAACCCCTTATTGTCTAAAATCCCAGTCCTAGCTACCTAACTTATCCACACCAAACTCCCCCCTTCCTCCTAAAATACCCCCCATTCACCAAAAGAGGGTCCTCGACAAATCGGTTTGTCCCAAACCTCATTTGACCCAGCCCCCTTTTATATAACTCACACCAACACCAAAAGACAGTTGATGACCTTTATTAATACAACCTAATCATTAACTTTATTCACATAAAACAAATAACCGTAAACTTCACAATCTTCGAACAATCTCAGGGCAGCTTACCTACTCACCCTGGCTGAGTCATTCATCAGGGCAGTGTACCCACTCACCCTGTTCAATCATCCATCAGGGCAGCGTGCCTACTCACCCTGACCAAACCTTAAACAGGCAGCAACCTGCTCACCCTTTCAAATTAACCATCATCCAAATAAATTCACTTATTATCAAGCAGGGCCAAGCAACTCACTTGGTCCACAAACTCAAAGTCATGACCACCTTCACCTACAGGGTAAACAGAAAAGGACAATCCTGTCCCTCTTCTCCACCCACCAGCCTGATCCCAGGCTGTTTCCCTTCTTATCTCACAGCCTTCACCATACCCTCTAGAAATAATTTCAAGTGAACATTAAACAAATCCAAACCCACGGTACTCAAATGCACCCCATCTGATCGAAACCAAACTACATCACTATCCATGAAGTTCCTATGTTCGATGGCATACATACCTAAAACCCCAGTTGCCTGGCCAACCTGTAGTTAACAAACCTTCTAACCCACTCAATAGCCCGATAACTAATCGCTTTCCTCCAAATCAAACGTGGAGCTAACTGGCCACGCTATACACATACCAGGGTACAACGTCTGCAACGTCAACAAATCCTGTAGTATGATATCCACCAACTGTTTCTTCCTTCTCTGAAAGGATTTCCCAGATCATTGCCTCCCAAGTGCACCACTAATATTCGGAGATAACCTACTCTCAAGCTTACCTGTTCAAACTTGTGCATCCCTATCTAAGCCCTCTAACCCCATCCCAAGTAACTGTCTAACCTAACTGAGACAAACCCAAATTTTTACCATCCACTCTAACCGCTGCCCGTTTCTCTGCCCAGTGAATATAAGAATGACCCAGGATGACAATCTGCTTTCCAAAAAGAAAAGAAAATGAATAACATATGCTAAGCAAAACTTTATCTAATATAAGCTAAAAATGAATTAAAAGACCACTTCCCCACTCTTTTAATAACCTCAATGGAACTACCATCCCAAGCCAAGTTGGAAGCCCTACCAATATGAAAGGAATGAGATGCAGACCTCTCCCATGAAAAACCCATGCAACGAAAAACCCTCATGATGAGATGTACGAGCCGACAACTTGTCATCCCCTTGCCATCCACCAAACGGAAGACCAGATCATATGGGCCCCCCACCTGAGTCTGTCTTAATTTCACAGCCCACCTTAGTGGGCAAAGCCCAACATTGAGCACTACCACTGCACCTTTCCCCAACTGATCTGTCTTAGTCTTCTGCAACCCAGTAATAACTGCCCCAGAACCTACCATTACATCCCTCCAAAGTAATGATCCTAACAACTCAGACACGCGAAATGCACCAAAATAAAACAATACACACAACGTAACCCACATAACGTAATCCGAGGAGTTACCTTACAGTAACGCTAAACCTTTCAGCAAAACTTTTAACAACACCCTGGTCAGCTGTCATTGCATATCACTGCGCTCCCCAGCCACTTTTCCCCATCCTTTCAACATATGCCCTATGGTCCATGACTTCATAAAGTCATGTAAACCAGATACCTGCACGAATATGCTAATTGCACCCTAACTGTTTGTAAGGCTTTATCTAATCCTCGGGTTGAGCTAAATAACGAAGCAATAACTCCTCAGACCACACCCCTTCGTCTTCTGGCAACTGTAATACAAACTGATCAAATTCACAAACAGCCCTACCATACGCCTTCCTTGTAGACACCATCCAAGAATGACACACCAACCTCCTGGTTACCTCGACCCAAGGTTCCACACCTCCTCTGGCAAGAGTAGACCTGGAAAACTGAAATTGGGACAAGCTATAAGCAATGTCGTTCCTCAACCCAGGCACATGCACCTCTGTAAATGAGAACTTTATTAACAAACTCTGTAAAACCAACTTACATAAAATCAACAATAGCAGTTCTGACCTGGCCGTCTTCTTCTGCAAAACCCGCACCACTGCCATGTTATCCGAATGGAAAATTACCCGCTTCCCCTGTAAGCGATCCTTCCAAACTATCGAAGCTGCCCAAATTGGCATCAACTCTAAAAATGTGACCTCCCTTTTCAATTCCTCCTTCCAATGCAAAGGGCATTTAACTGCAAACCACTGTCCATCAAAATAAGGCCCCATATCAATGTCACCTGCTGCGTCTGTGAATAACTGAAGTTCGTCTTGCCCCACCCAGTCTGTCTGCCAAAAGGAAATCCCATTGAAATGATCCAAAAAACACAACTGCAGCAACAAATCCTCCCGAACCAACTTATTCACCCTAACCCTGTGGTGTTTACTCTTGCCCCCTTTAAACAAAAATACCACTAATCTACAGAAAATATGCACTGCCTGCAATGCAAAATTCAGAAACCATAACAGCTCCATAACTGTCCGGATCCGTACTTTATTCTTAGCCACAACCAACCTTATTATAGCCTTCAGTCTGTCTATCTTATCCATAGGCAGGTAAAACAATCCCTATTCTGCATCCACTAGTAATCCCAAAAATTCTAACCCTCTTGCTGGACCTTCCAACTTATTCTGAGCCAAAGGGACCCCTAGGTCTTCACACATGCCCAGAAATTCCCACAACCCTTCCTGCGCACCTGCTTGTCACTCCCCAACTAGCAAGAAATTGTCGAAGTGATGTACCGCCTTCTGTGTACCAGCCCTCTGCTGCCACACCCAATGAAGTACCATACTAAATTTCTCATAACATTGCACATGCAACTGAACAACCCATTGGCATATCTTTGGCAAAATAAAATTTGTCCCCCACTACCGTACCCAGCAACTGCCAGTCCTCCTGCCTGATTGGCAGTAAATGAAAGGCAGACTCAATGTCCATTATTACAACCACGGCTGCTTAAAATCCCTAATTACCCTGACAGCATCATCCAAGGATGCATAGCTAACTGTGGCATCCTCACCTGCAGTGAAATCATTAACAGAGACCACTTGAGAAACGACAAATGGTGAATCAACCTGAACTCACCCACCCATTTCCTTGGTACTAGCCCCAATTGTGAATCCTTAAAGGTAACAAAAGGCGGACTATCAAACGGGCCCAATAATCGACCTGCCTGACACTTCTTCTCCACCAAATCCCCCAATATATCCTCCGTGCTCCACACTGATAACAGATTCTCTCAAACCACCCCATCTCCAACCAGCTTATATTTAATAGGGAACCCTTGATGAAACCCATCTAATATCTCATCCTTAAGTGCAAGGTCGGGAAAGCCTCGAAGTACCTTAATGGGTAACCTTTCCCTTACTCCCCCTAAAAAACCCACCTCCCCATAATCCATGAAAATTACTTCTACCTCTAATGGCCTGAAACCCCTGAATGGAGGGAAAGCTGCCCTCCCCTGATGTGAAGTCCGCATTCATAGAATCAATCTCACGGTGCCCACATTGAACGGTCGGATAATTCCCCCCACACCTTGAACAAGAGTACAAGAACTTGCACTCTACCCACAAACAACTTCCACTATTAAAGGTCCAACACACACCAAACCCTTCTCCCCTCTGTTAAGCCCCCCCATAACTGTCCATCATGGTAGCCAACCAGATGTCAGGATGTCGCACCTCCCAGCGAAGAGAAAGATACACTGCTTTCAACTTCTGGAACCTCTGGTCATACCATAACTAAGCGTTCCCTGACTGTGGGCGTTGCGCCTCCCGAATCATAAGGAAATAACCCAAAAGGGGCAAAGCCAAAGTCCCATCCTTTGCAAGCTGCACTGCCATATAATAAACAAAACTGACTACCCAGTTATCCCAGGCCCTAGGGCGAATTCTACTTACCCTCTTCCTCCCCAATGCAGCCAAGGCCGCCAGAAAATCTTTACTATTAGCCGACTCAGCCTCAAACAGTCGCTGTACCTCTTCTGCATCAATTAACTTGAAGACATCCACATATTCCCCTTTCCAAATTTTTTCCTTGACTGAAGACAAAATGTGCGGTGTCAAAAAGACTGCGCCTGATCCCTGACCCAAGGCCTGCCACTGAAGTACCTACAAGGTTGTCTGGACGTGGGTTAGCTTCACCAGTTCTCCAACTCACGCCTAAATGTGACACCATTTCCTCTGCTACCAAATATATAAGCTAAGCCCCTCCCTAACCTATATCACTTCCCCTTAACTCCCCAAACCACTTAACCCCTTATTGTCCAAAATGCCAGTCCCAGCTACCTGACCTAACCACACCAAACTCCCCCCTTCCCCCTTCCTCCTAAAATACCCTCCTATTCATCAAAAGAGGGTTCTGGACAAATTGGTTTGTCCCAAACCTCATTTGTAGCCCATGAAAAAAGACAGAAGCAGCATTTATCAGTGAAATTGCTACAACCACTGATTAAAGTGTTTTACATACAGAGACACAAAGTCATAAAATACCTGAATCTGCAAACAGAAGCAACAGCAGCTGCAGTGTGGAAGAAAGATACTCATACAGTTCAATAGTACATACTTAAATATACTACAAATATAACCAATCCCGTATTAATTAAAGAAGGAAGCAGTGCTGGGCACATTGCAGATGCTGAGAAGAGCACTCTTGGCTAACATCAAAGAATGAAAGGATACTAATTAGAAATGTGGTCCATTCCTGTCATGGTATTAGAAATTCAAAACACTTGGAGAACTTAAACCGAGATTAGCCAAAGCTGTTGTTTGTTTGAACATAGCCTTGGAATACTTTGAATAAGAAACTTGTACCTCTGATGAGTCTTGTTTATTTGTTGCTACACATTTATGTCCTTAATGTGGGTATTTGTAGAGTCACTGTTTTTTACGATTAAATAGGATTGGGTCTTTCATACATCGAAAAGTGAGGCCCAGGTCATCTTAGAGCAGCCTGTAGGCTACCAAATATAAGGAGAGCTGTGCTGATTTATCGAGATAGTTGAATAATTGAAGGCCTTTAATTTTCTTGATTAGAAATCTGTGGGATTTTTCTCAGTTGAGTGATATGCTTAGATTTGTACATACTAAAGGGGCATTATATTCAGTGATGAATCCGATAAGGGAAGAGTACAGACTTTCTTGGATATTGACACTGTTCTGTTGGAAATTAACTGAGCCAGATAGGATTTCCTGACAATATTGGAAATGTGCTAATTGAAGAATAGGGAGTTGTCCACATAAGTACCCAGATCTCTTAAAAATGTTTGCGAAGAGAATATAACTTATTTGGTAGGAACAGTTATTTCTCTTAACATTAGTACACTGCACTCTTTTACATTTAACTTAAAAACTATATTTGGTACACTGAGTATGTACATGTTCCAGTCCTTGCTGCAGTCATAAGAAAACTTGATTAACCACACTTCTGGGATATTAACGTGGATATCTGAAAAATAAATACCAAACGCCCTACTAGTTAAAATTTTACGTTAAGTGAGGGTAGCAGCAGTTTCACACTTGAGATCTGTTGAAGAGTCAGTTCAGAGTGCAGCAGACAAAGCAGAGGTTTTATAATTTTCCACTACACCAATGTGGGGATAGTGTTATAGCCTTAGACGTGGAGATAAGCAGTGTGCATGGTAAAGAATAAAGAACTTAAATGTTTGAATCTTAAAGCACCAAGACATCAAAGGAGGGCTGATCTTGGAATAGCAGTCGAAGCCTCAGTGCATGATGAATATAGGACCAATATCCAAGTAACCATGGCACAAATATCCAGAAATAAGTACATTCTTGAAACAAGCACTAGAAGAAGCCACACCTGTGATGGGATGAAGATTGTGAGCTGTTAGTGTACATCAAGAATATGAACAATCACCTATTCCCCAGATTCTGTCCTTGGATAGAAAGTGGGAAGGTGAATTGTCTGGTTTAAGGAGAGTTCAGAATCTGCTTTTTGTAATAAACATGGGTTAGTCCTGTGGCAGACATGATTCTCTGGAAAGACCTCATATCTTTTCTTATACATAAAGGCCTGTACTCCAGGATCCTATAGATGACAGTAATGACAACCAAGAATAGCATCTTCTACGAAGGAACTTCAAATTTGCTCAGTCTGTCCGATTAAGCAGTGGATGGGCAAGCCTGTCAATCATGAAGTCTTTTTTTTCTTGGGTAGAATTTATTTATTTATTTTTTTATTTTTATTTTATATTTGTTACCGGGCTAGTCTAGCTGGATACATGTCCATTTTCAGTAGAGGCCCGGGAGAAAAGCTCCAAGAAATCATACATAGTTAAAAAGTACAGTTTTGTACCTACCATAAATGTAGATGTTCGAAGATCCACATTGCTGCAGTCCTAACACTTGGGTAGTCCGCTGTCCTTGGTCGGCCCGAATATCAAAGTATAAGGCTGATGTCGGTCAGGGCGCATTTGACTGACGTCAGGACGTCAGGGTACAAATGCGCATGACCGACGTCATATCCTCAGTCTTTTCTTGCCCCAGATGTCAGAAGACCCTAAAAATAAAGGTCAAAACCAAAAGACAGCAAACAACCAACCAACCACCCCTGCACTAACTATAAGTACAATATATACAATATACACAAAATGTACAACCCAACCCACACTACCGCCTCTAACTACAGAGGGGAAGGAGGGAGGGTAAATTGGACTGCAGCAATGTGGATCTTCGAACATCTACATTTATGGTAGGTACAAAACTGTACTATGTTCTTCATCTCACATTGCTGCAGTCCTAACACTTGGGTAGAATCCCAAAGCAGAGGTAAGGGAGGATGGCTAACTACAAGGAAGCAGGAGCTGCCAAAATGCCCTGCAAAACAGCAGTGGCAAAACCAGCCCTGGACTTAGAGTAAAGTGGCAGGTGATAATGCCTAGAGAAAGTATGTACAGAACTCCAAGTAGCTGCCTCCAAAATATCCTTGGTTGCCACTCCCTCAAAAAAGCTGTTGAAGTGGCAGTAGCCCTAGTGGAATGAGGCCTAATCCCAGCTGGAATCTCCTTGCCATGATGGGAATAACAGAAAGCAATGCAAAACCCAATCCACTTAGAAATAGTTTGTTTTGATACAGGCTTGCCCTGAGAACTCAAGGCAAAAGAAACAAACAACTGCTGAGACTGCCTGAACCCTTTAGTTCTGTCCAAATAATAACGCAACTGCCTGTGGACATCTAAAGTGTGCAAAATCTTTTCCCCTTTATTTTGGGGATTTGCATAAAAAGTAGGCAAATGAATAGTTTGGTTTAAAGCCACACTAGAAACCACCTTAGGCATAAAGGAAGGATTAGTACGTAATGATACCCTATCCTTATGGAAAATCAAGAAAGGCTCAACTGCCATAAGGGCCTGTAATTCAGAAACCCTTCTTGCAGAGGTAATGGCCAACAAAAAAGCAGTCTTCCAAGATAAATATGTCAACTCAGCAGTAGCTGCAGGCTCAAAAGGTTGTAGAGTGAGTTTCTCCAACACAAAATTGAGATCCCAAGCAGGAGTAGGAGCTCTTCGTGGGGGTCTTATATTCTTTGCCCCTCTAAGAAATTGCTTGAACAAAGGATGAGAAAACAATGGTGGGTTGCAATCATAGTGAGCTGAAATTGCTGCAGCATGAACTTTAATAGAAGAGAAAGACAAACCTTTGTCCAGTAACTCAGTAAGATATTGAAGAGCCACACTCAAATTAGGCTCAGAAACATCAAAATCTTTTGCTGCACTCCAAAACAAAAACTTTTCCATTTGTCTGCGTACACTTTCCTTGTACTAGGCCTCCTAGCTTCCAAAATAACATTCAAAACTTGCTGAGGAAGTGGAGGCCCACTTTGGTTCAAAACAGAATATGCCAGGCTGTTAGGTGCAGAGAGTGAAGCTTGACATTTAGCAAATGGCTGTCCTCCTGCGACAACAGGTGTGGAATCGAAGGCAAAGGCCATGGAGGCTTCCGTACCAGACTTCTCAGTAATGGGTACCAGTGTTGTCGAGGCCAATCCGGAGCTATTAAAATCATCCTTGGCTTGTCCTGTCTGACCTTTAGAAGTACCTTTGGGAGGAGAGGCAGAGGTGGAAAGGCATATACATGAAGATTGCTCCAATTGAAAGAAAGAGCATCCACTTTCCAAGCTGTGGGATGAAACCTTTTTGTGCAAAACTTTGGCAGCTGATGGTTTAGTGGAGAAGCGAACAGATCTATGTCTGGAGTTCCCCATGACACTGTCAATTTCTGAAATACATGAGGATCCAATTTCCACTCGTGGGGATCCATAATTCTTCTGCTCAACACATCTGCTAAGGAGTTCTGTGCTCCTGGCAGAAACCTTGCCTGAAGATTGAGCTGTAAACTGAGCGCAGTCTCCCACAAAATCATTGCTTGCCTGCATAGAGGATAAGAATGCGTTCCCCCTTGCTTGTTGATGTACCACATGACAGTTGTGTTGTCTGTTAGAATCAACACCTGCCCTGAAAGAAGCAATTCCTTGAAAGCAATTAATGCAAACTGGACTGCTAACATCTCCTTCATGTTGATATGTAGATGTTGTAGTCTGACAGGCCACTTGTTTTGTATCCACTTTCCATTTAGATGAGCTCCCCAAGCTTTGTCTGAGGCATCTGTCGTTAAAATCTGACTCGCCTCTGGCCGGGTCACAGAGAGTCCCTTGTTTAGGTGACATTCCTGAGCCCACCACAAAAATTCCTTTTGAATGCAAGGTATTATTTGAATGACAGTGTCTAGATCCTGGCAGTGCTGTGTCCATACATTTTTTGAGATACCATTGTAGCTTCCTCATATGCAGTTTGGCATTGGGAAGCACCAGAATACAAGATGCCATGAACCCTAAGGCTTGAAGGACTGTCCTTGCAGTCAGCCCGGACTGATGAGATAGCTGATGGAAGTAAAGGGATAGACTCTTTTGTTTGTCCGGGGTTAAAAAGGCCATCTGGGATGCTGTATTCAGTCTCACACCCAGAAAGCACATGTCTTGAGAGGGTACTAGACTGGACTTTATTTCGTTCACAGAATACCCTAGGCATCTTAGCACTGCTGTCACATAATCCAAATGATGAAGAAGCTCTTCTCTTCCTTGAGCCAGAATTAGGCAGTCGTCCAAATAAGGATAGATCTGTATTCCTTTTTGTCTGAAGAAAGCTATCACTGGAGCCAGAACTTTCATGAACACTCTGGGCGCAGTAGATAAGCCAAAGGGCAATGCAGAGAACTGATAGTGAGAAGTCCCAGCTCGAAAACGCAGATACTTCCTGCAACTTAGTCTGATAGGAACATGAAGGTAAGCCTCCTTGAGATCCAAAGTTACCATCCAATGATCTTTGCCCAGCAGAGGTAAAAGCTGCTGCAACGTCAACATTTTGAACTTGGGAATGTCCAGATAAGTGTTGAGGATAGATAAATCCGAAATTGGTCTCCACGTGTTCCCCTTCTTTGGTACCAGGAACAGGCGAGAATAAAATCCTAGGCCCACTTCTGGCAGAGGGACCGGCTGTATGGCCCCTAGTTGGAGCAACAGAGAAACCTGTTTGTGAGCCTCTAGTCTTTGTGGAGGAGGAACGTCTGGCATGCCTTTGAAAGGAGGCAAGGTATGGAAATAAAACCTGTAGCCGTGGTGAATGATATCCAATACCCATCTGTCCTGGGTAATTAAACTCCAATTTTCTTTGAAAAGTGACAACCTTCCTCCCAAAGGTGCTGCCAGACGAGCAGGCTCTGGCAGCTGAAAAGGTAGGTCATTGGGTCTGCTGACGAAAGGACTGACCCCTGCCCTCACCCAAGCCTGTGCAGGAGAACTCCCTGTTCTAGGCCTGAAAGAGCCCTGGGCTCTGCCCTACCACGTCTAGATCTACCCCTAGACTGTGAACCATAAGAAGGATACGTCCACCCTTTAGTAGGCCAATTTCTACTAAACTTTGGAGGCTGGACCTGCAAAAAATCTTTAACAGTCTGCATAGACTTAGCCTTGTCTTCCATTTTCTTTAAGACTGTCTCAACAGGAGGACCAAACAACACGTCAGATTGTAAAGGAGCATCTAAAATCCTTGTCTTAACATGTTCAGATAAATTCTGATCCCTCAGCCAGGCGTGCCTGCGAAGGACTGACCCAGTGGCAGCCACCCTAGACGAGGCCTGTACAGCATCAAAACCACATTGCAAAGAATGCTTACCCACCTGTTCAGAAACATGCACTAAATCTTGCAACTCCTTACAATCAATACCTACTGCCAGAGCATCAACCTTAGACTTCAATAGTGAAAGGAGATAATTTTGGTATTTCAACATGTGAAACTGGCAATTCAGAGCCCTCATAGCAAGAGTGGAAGAAGTATAGACTTTCTTTCCCCATCTATCCAAGGCCCTAGCCTCCTTGTCTGCAGGAACCGGATTCTTAACAACAGAAGCCTTCACACCTTTAGGCCCCTGGCTAACAGTTTCTGGGTCTGCCCTAGGACTCTTAAAAAGATACTTATGAGCTTCAGGCACCCTGTAATACCTATCCGCTTAACAGGAGCAGGAGGCAAAGAATCAGGATTAAGAGAAGCTTCTGTAAAAACATCGTCCACTACATCCAAAACAGGAGGTATAGCCAAAGGCCTATGCTGGGGTAAGAACAGAAATTCCCTAAGCCTTTTCCTGGAATCAGAGAAGTCCTGACCCTCCCACTTAAAATGCTCCCTCATGGAATGAAGAGTTTCTGAAAAAGAAAAATCCTCAGGAGGAGTAGCAGAAGGAGTAGAATCATCCACATCAGAATCAGAATAAGGAGAGTACTCCTGCAAGTCTTCAGTCAAGACTCTGAAACATCTGAAGCCTGCTCAAAACCCCCAGCTCAGGATCCACCCTAGGTCTCTTATCAGGAGGGGGCATAGAACCCCTAATCAAAGTAATCAAATCTTCTGCCATTTTAAGCATATGCTTCTTGGGCACAGTACCTGAGGAGCTAGGGGTAACACCAACTGAAGCCAAACCTGGCCTGCCCCTGGGGGAAGCCTTTGAAACAGAAGAAGAGGGCCTAGCCACCTTGGGAAGGGAGGGGAGTATAGTAAGATGAGAAGCCCCCTCAGCCTGACTAGTCTCCTGAGAGGCCACATCCTGCAATAATAAGGTCTCACCCTGGGAACACAAAGAAACCTCCGGTGGAGCCACCGGCTCCACCGACACCTCCAAAGAACCGGCGTCTGGTACAGACGGTTCTTCTAGCCTAGGCTTAACTGCCTTGTCCTTGCGCTTCTTTGAAGAAGCGGGCGTCGGAGCATCCGACGGCATTTTATAGTTGCACCGCTTCCCAAAGACTAACCTTGCACAATCCAACCTTCTCTTTATAGTGCGTTTATTAAATCTAGCACAAGAGCGACAGCCAACAACGTCGTGCTCAGGCCCTAAGCAAGGAATACACAAAGTATGATAATCTCTATGCGGTATCTGCTTCCCACAAGAAATGCAATTATTAACTTTTTCTGACATCCGGTAAATGACTGAGGCAAGAAAAAAACAAAATATTCCCCAACGGGGTACTTAGCCAACTTTGAACTCGGTCTGAAACTTCTAAATCGAAAAATCTCAGAACGCCAACCAGCACTCGCAATACTGCTTCTGCATCGGACCATGCGGCAAAAAAGACTGAGGATATGACGTCGGTCATGCGCATTTGTACCCTGATGTCCTGACGTCAGTCAAATGCGCCCTGACCGACGTCAGCCTTATACTTTGATATTCGGGCCGACCAAGGACAGCGGACTACCCAAGTGTTAGGACTGCAGCAATGTGAGATGAAGAACATCAGAAGTTATTACAGATATTATAAAACAGCAAGTATTACAAAAGCCAATTATAATAAAACATTTTTTTTTTATTCCCCCCCCCCATAGGTACATACAAATTGCAAAACACTTAGTGATTTCATGATCAGGTGCAAGATACATATATGTTGTATAATAGTATTTTAAAGAATACGTAAATGGAAGAAAAGAAAGGATGTAGGGTGAGGTATAGAGGATAGGAAAATAATTAGTCAGGGTTATTATAGGAGCATAGCCAGTGTTTATTGAGGTATAGTTTTAGGTTATTTTTAAAAAGTGAGAGAGAAGACTGAGAAGTGATTTCTGAGGGTAGTTTATTCCATATTTTTCCAACAGAGTTCGAGAATAAGGATTCACCTGCTGAGTTGTTGGGTTTAGTAGTATTGATCAGTAGTTTGTTTGAGGAGCGTAGATTTTTGAGATTATTATAAGGTGTAATTAGGGTAGAGAGTATTGGGGTGTTGCTAGGTTGATACAGGGTCTTGTGGATTATTGTAAGCTGGTGAAGTTGGAGCTGGTTAAGTAGTTCTAGCCAGTTTAGATGTCATAGATTTAGACAGTGATGGGTTCTAAAAGGAGAGCCTGTTGCAAATCTAGCAATATTGTTATAGGATGTTGCTAGTTTATTGAGGTTGTTTTTAGAGAGATTGGTGTATATAGGAGAAGCATAGAGGAGAGTGGAGATTAGGTGAGTTCTGGCTATAGTGGTTCTAGCTTCAGGTGTACGATAGGGTTTAATTCTGTAAAGGGATCCTAGCTTTTTGTTAACTAATTTTATTGTGGTGTTTATATGAGTGTCAAAGTTAAGATTGTTGTCTATTGTTATTCCTAGCAGTTTAGTGGTTGGTTCAGGAGTGATAAGAGTACCGTTGTTAGAAGTGAGATTGAAATGGAAAGAGGTGGACTTTCGGGTTGGTGTAAAGAGTAGTAGTTTAGTTTTCTTGGGGTTTAAGAGGAGGCAGCGGTGTGAGAACCATTGATCCGAAGTAGGAGAATTCATTTGTCAGCAACCTGTGGGTATGGATCCGATATCGGATCCGAACCGGCATGGTTTATCCAGCTATGGATCCGAGCTCCTAGCTCCTCCCCTCACCCATAATGCCCTGCTCTCCCTACATGACCTCAGATCTAGTTTGCCGCGCATGGTGAAGGCTGGGTCGTCAGAGCTCCGAAAGCTAAGTTTAATTATTGTTAAAAAAAGGGTTTAAAACTTTTAAAACTTTTAAGTTGTGTGAAAGTTATAGGTTTCCCTTCGGTTTATATATTTTTTGGTTTAATTTAATATAGTTTTTACCCTCCCCTCGCTGGTTCGTAGTTGGTGTGTGTGTGTGTGTTTTTTTTGGGGGGCCTTGTGTGACTGTTTTAGTTATTTTATTGTTTAAAAAAAAAAAATAGTTATGTCTGAGGCCCCAAAGGCTATTTTTTCAAAGTGCTCCGAGTGTGGCCATAAGCTTTCCCCTGCTGATGGCCACACTTGGTGCGTTCGATGCCTTGGGGTTGAACACCTCACTTCAGGGTGTTCAATCTGTGCAGGGTTCAACCCCAGGGCATTGAAGGAGCGGAGGTCGAAGCTGGTCTCGGCGGGACTCTTGCCCCCAGACTCGGCTTCGGCCCCCACGCCCTTCGTGGTCACTGCTTCGGCAGTCCCTGCCTTGCCTGATCCCCCTCCTCCACCCGGGATTCAAACTCCCGCCAAAGGGTCAGAGGAGAGGGAAGCCAGAAAAAAGGACCGGAGAGAGAAGCACCACAAGCGGTGGGCCGAGACCTCCGTTTCGGCCCCGCCGGCTAAGCGGGCTTCTCCTCCGGCCTCTCTGGCTGCTGGCTCTCCCCCTCCTCAGCTCCGGTCCCCGTGCTTTTCACCGAGCCTGAGGATGAGGAGACCCGACCTCCTTTGAGGCGGCACTCAAGGCCTACCTCGGTAGCCTCGTCGAGGTCTACTTACAGCCTCTCCGATGCTGATCTGGACTGGATGATGCGAAGGTTCATCCAGGCCCAGATGCAGATGGGAGTGCTCCTGCCTCCCCCCCCTGGGGGGAGCTCGACCCCCTTTTTTAAGCCCATTGCTCCTTCTCCGACCCGCTACCCGGGTTCGGAGCGCCCGGAGCCAGGCAGCCTCGGAGCCGCGGGTGGGTCGGCGCCGACAGTACTGGGTACTTCGGATCCGACCCTGCCCTCGAGTCTGTCGGATCCGACCTCTCGGAGCCTTGGCCCGAGCTTCGGATCCGAGGGACTCAGTGTGCCTTCGGCGCTGTCCTTGTCAGAGCACACTGGTCCCTCGGATCCGAGGGGCTCGGCGCCGGCTCCGATCCGCTCATCAGATCCGAGGGGGAGCCGACTTTCGGATCCTATTGTCAAGGTTGGCTCCCCCTCGGCTTTTGATGTAGTGGAGAGGGCTCTGTTGAAGGCATCCGGACGCCCGGCCATTGCTTCGGCTCCGTCCCGCACTCCATCTGCTCTGGGCCAGGCTTCCATCACCCGGCCACTGGGACAGCCCACTTCACTGCCCCAAGCAGTTCCTGTGGTTCTGGACATTGCTGGTGAGGGCTCCTTAGACATCCCCCCCGAGGAAGCACCTCGCAAGCATTCATGTAAGAGGAGGCACATAGACTCCCCCGAGTCTTTGACCGAAGACACTGACTTGGAGGAAGGGGAAGGCTCTCCAAGATCACCCCCTGAGGATGTCTCCTTCGGAGACATCATGGAAATGTTACGGATTAGAGGGGGGTGGTCTGCCCCAAAGTCTTCCTCGGACGAGTCAGTGTTCTTGGAGGCATTTGAAGCGGGCCCATCTACCCCTTGGGTGTCCCCTCCTGCCGACACCCAGGTGGACCTTATTACCACCAGGGCGTGGTGGGACCCGGACACCGTGGAGCCAATCCCTAAGAGGCCCGACAGGATCCTTAGCCCCCCTGCTGACAGTGCCCACTGGAGCAAAGGACCCCCAGTAGATGCCATGTTGTCGGCAGCAGCCACTAAGAGGGAACTCGCCCAGGAAAGTCCCTCAGTCCATCCCCTGAGCAAGGAGTCTCAGATGATGGACCGTTTGGGGAAGCAAATCTTTAGTTCAGCGACCTTCTCAGTGAGGGTGCTCAACTATTTGGCACACGTCATTAGGATGCAGCGCGATCTTATCAAGGAATATGCTGCATCCCCCCCAGAGTCCATGTCGGAGGAGGACAAACATATGCACTCCACCTGTATGGCCACTCTTCGTTCTGTGACTAACACCTCTATGCGGTTACTTTCCCACGCTACCGAGGGAGCCGCTAGAGCTGCGGGAGCGGGCCTAGTCACAAGACGGCACTGCGATTTTACGGAGCCCTTCAAGGCGTCATTCGCGAACGCCCCCTTTGACAGTTCTGCCCTTTTTGGCAAGACGGTTCGCGATACATTGTTTCAGAGCGAGAAAGATGGGAAGATGCTGTCTGCTGTCGGAGTCCGCTTCTCTGTGCCCCAGAGGTCCTACTCTAGGAACCAAAAGGGCCAGAAGAAGATGTGGTTCCGGAAGTCGCAGCATTCCCAACCCGCTCCGGACAACCAGTCCTTCCGCGGCAGAGGAGGACAGGGAGGACGCCGCCCTAGGGGCAGAGGGGCTCCCAGGAACTTTGGGTCCAGGGAACCTTTCTCTGAACGGCCCACGCAGCAACCCTGAGGGGTTGCCCGACTGCTCCACTCTGGAGGCAGTCGGGGGATGTTTCTCGGAGCACCTAGCGGCATGGGAGTCCGTTACATCGGACTGCTGGGTACTCCGGATTATATCCAGAGGTTACAAGATCCCCTTTCTTCATGTCCCAAAGTTAAAAATCCTCCTCGATGTTCCACCCAATCAGAGGGAGGCCGCTTCAGCAGAAATTGGCCATCTGCTGAGAAAAAGAGCCATCCAGCTCGTCCCCCCAGACCAGATCGGATCAGGGTTCTACTCCAGGTTCTTTTTAGTGCCAAAAAAGACGGGGGACCTAAGACCCATTCTAGACCTGTCCCTGTTGAACCTGTCAGTTCCCAAAGAGAAGTTCCGGATGGTCACTTTGCAGTCCATCCTCCCCCTTCTAGGGGAGAATCACTGGATGTGCTCTATAGACCTCAAGGACGCGTACTACCACATTCTGATGGACAGACGGTCCAGGAGGTTTCTTCGCTTCCGGCTGGGAGCCAGTCACTACCAGTTCAGGGTCCTTCCCTTTGGTCTCACCATAGCCCCCAGGGTGTTCACCAAAGTGTTAGCAGTGGTTGCGGCCCACCTGAGGCTTCAGGGGGTGCAGGTCTTTCCGTACCTAGACGACTGGCTTCTCACCGCCCCAACAAGGCATCTACTCTCTTTGGCAAGAGACTCCTTCCTTCATCTAGCTCCCAAGCTAGGCATCACGGTAAACATAGAAAAGTCCAACCTGGTCCCTACTCAAACAATAGAATTTATAGGAGCCAGGTTAGACACAAGAAATTTAAGAGCCTTTCTCACAACCGACAGGGTTCGGAATCTGCGACTCCAGGTGCGGGCCATCCTTCACTCCAGCTCAACACCTGCAGAATTGATCCTGAGGGCGCTAGGGTCTATGGCGGCAGTGATTACTCTTCTTCCGCATGCCCGCTTGAATATGTGGGTGCTTCAATGGACACTTCAGGTGCAATGGTCATTTCTCTCCCTCCCCCTGTATCATCCCATTGCAATCAGCAAGGCTTGCAAGCGGTCTCTCTTGTGGTGGCTCCATTCTCCGGACCTCCACAGGGGCCGCCCCTTTTGTGCACCTCCCCCTCTCGCCACGGTGACCACGGACGCTTCCCACCTCGGGTAGGGGGGGCATTTTGCGGGCCGGATGGTCCAAGGCACGTGGAGCGATTCAGAGACCTCCCTGCATATCAATGTTCTGGAAATGAGGGCGGTGCTCTTGGCGTTGCAAGCACTTCAGGCCCTCCTTCCCCTGGGAACAATTGCGATTCAATCAGACAACATGTCGGTGGTCTGGTACATCAACAAACAGGGGGGAACCAGGTCTTACCCTTTATGTCAAGAAGCCATGAGAGTGTGGGAATGGGCGATCTCCACCGACCGCTTTCTCATCGCAACGCATATTCCGGGTCGGACCAACATCCTAGTGGACAAGCTCAGTCGCACCATTCTCTCCCCGTACGAGTGGTCTCTCAATTCTCTAGTAGCGAAACGTATCTTCGCACAGTGGGGGACTCCCTGTTGCGATCTCTTTGCTTCACCTTTCAACGCCAAGTGCGACAGTTTTTTCGCTCTAATCGCCCCTCCAGGGGATTCTCCGAGAGACGCTGTGGTGCATGCTTGGCCTCCCGGTCTTCTTTACGTATACCCCCCTCTACCTCTGATGCTACAAGTACTTCAGAAAGCCTCTCGGTTGGGGTGCAGAATAATCCTCATTGCCCCATTCTGGCCTCGACAGATCTGGTTCCCTTACCTAAGGTCTCATTCAGTGAATCCACCTTGGATTCTAGATCCCATTCCGGATCTGATATCACACCCGTCGAACCTGCCAATTCCGAACCTGGACAACCTGAAGTTGACTGTTTGGCTGCTCCAGTTCCACTCCTAATCAGGGCTCCCGGTATCTCGTCCCCAGTTAAGGCCATTCTGGTAGCGGCCCACAAGCCCTCTACCAGAAAAATCTACTGCAGTAAATGGAAGCGTTTCTCCATTTGGGCAGAGCGGCAAGGCCTAGATCCTTTCACGGTTCCCCTTCCTTTGGTTCTAGATTTCCTTACTACTCTCTTTAATGATGGCGCCAGTAGTCCCACGGTCAAAGTTCAGCTGGCGGCCATATCTCATTACCATGTTGGACACGATTCAGGGTCTCTTATGTCAGCTAAGTTATGCAAAACCTTCCTAAAAGGCACCTTTTTACTCAGACCCCCTGACAAAGAAACGGTTCCCCCGTGGGATCTTTCCTTGGTACTTCAGGCCTTGACCGCTCCCCCCTTCGAACCTGCGGCCACAGTCGATCTTAAATACTTGTCCTTTAAGACTGCTTTTTTGGTAGCCATTACTTCGGCTAAGAGAGTTTCAGAGCTTCAGGCTCTTTCCATGAAACTGCCTTATTTGATTTTTCATCCGGACCGGGTGTACCTCAGGATCAATCCCTCCTTTCTTCCTAAAGTAGCTTCAGAAGTTAACATTAATCAGTCCATCAACCTCCCTGTTTTCTTCCCTAAGTATCAAAACAAAGGCGAATACAAGCTGCATTCTTTGGATGTGCACAGGCAGCTTCGTTTTTACCCTCATAGGACAGCTGGTCATAGGCAATCAGACCAGTTGTTCATTTCTTTTGCCAAATTCAATCTGGGTAAACCAATTTCCAAAGTTTCTTTGTCACGCTGGATTTCTCAGTGTATTCTGTTGGCGTACCAAGCCCCTGGGAGGCCCGCACCAGAGGGAGTCCATGCTCATTTGACCCAGTCTGTCTCTACTTCTAGGGTTCCTCTGGATGACATTTGTTCAGCAGCCACTTGGGCTTCATCTCATACCTTTATTACTCATTACAAGCTGGACGTCACCTCTAGAGGTAGAGCATCCTTTGGCTCTGTGGTGCTCCGGAATATCCTTCCATGATGGCCACCCAAGATTCAGGTAGCTGGGGACTCTGTCCCACAGGTTGCTGACAAATGAATTCTCCTACTTCAGATTTAGAAGTTATGTACTTACCATAACATTCCATCTGAGTAGGTGGATTCATTTGTCTGCAACCATCCCGCCCTCCTATCCCCCTGGCCTTGTCAGTTTCCTGCATAGGGTGTGTTACCCTTTGGTTAGGGTAGCTGGTGCAGGGCAAACTCGATCTGAGGTCATGTAGGGAGAGCAGGGCATTATGGGTGAGGGGAGGAGCTAGGAGCTCGGATCCATAGCTGGATAAACCATGCCGGTTCGGATCCGATATCGGATCCATACCCACAGGTTGCAGACAAATGAATCCACCTACTCAGATGGAACGTTATGGTAAGTACATAACTTCTAATTCTACAGTGTTGAAAGCTTTTTGAGTAAGATTATGAAGTTCAGTTTGAGAGGAGGCTGAGCAGATTATGGTAGAGTCATCTGCATATTGAATACAGGTGGAGTAAGGAATAGCAGAACTCAGGTCATTAATATAAATGGACAGGAGTGGGCCTAGTATTGAGCACTGTGGGACCCCAAGGGAGATAGAGAAGTGATTCGATAGTTTATTTTGCCAGAGTACAGCCTGCTGGCGGTTTTCAAGGTAGGATCTGAACCAGCTCATAGATAGAGGATCGAGTGAAAGAGAGTTCAGTGTATGGAGGAGTAGTTGTTGATTAACCATGTCAAAAGCTTTAGATAAGTTAATGAAAACTGCAGATGAGAGAAGATTTTTGTTGCGGTTATTGTTAATGCAGTTAGTGAATGACAGAAGAGCAGTGGTAGTACTGTGGGAAGGTCTGAAACCATGTTGACAGTTGGCAAGTAGGTTGTTCTGGAGAAGGTGGTTAAGAAGTTGTTTATGGATACACTTTTCCATAATTTTTGCAATAGGGGATAGTAAAGCTATAGGGCGAAAGTTAGAGAAGTCATTGGAGTTCCCCCCTTTGTGTAGTGGGATGATATGAGAAATTTTCCAGATAGATGGGACAGTTCCTTCATTTATAGATCTATTTATCAGAATGGAGATGGGATAGGCAATGGCTTTAGCTCCTTTTTGCAAGAATTCTGCAGGCAGTTTATCGGCTGCGGGAGTATTAGGTTTTAACTTTTGGAGAAGGGAGGAAATGAAGGAAGTAGATACTGGTTGTAAGTGAAATAAAGGAGGTAGGTTTATAGAACAGGTGGGCAGGTTAGTGGTATCAGGGGATAGGTGGCTAGCTAGAGTTTGGATGGCATCTGTGAAGAAAGAGTTGAAGGCATTGGCTGTTTGTGTGGGATTGCCAGGGTTTGAGCCTTGTGGGTTGGGTAAGATGGATTGGCCTGGGAAAAGAAGATTGTTAATACTAGTCCAGAATTTTCTAGGATCCTTTTTAGTGGTTTGCTGTAAATGTAGATAAAAGTTCTTTTTGTCTAGTAGGATGGCTTTTTTTGTAATATTTCTATGTTCTCTAAAGGTTTGTCGGTCTGCTAGATTCTTAGTTGATCACCATTTTGCCCAGGATTTGTTTCTAAGAAGGATCATTTGTTTAGTATTGTTGGTGAGCCAAGGGGCGGGCTTAGCTTTGGTTCTTATAGAGTGAGTTGGTGCATGGTGGTCAAGCATGGTTAAGAATGTTGAATTGAAGTATTCAACTGCTTCATTTAGAGGGAGTGATTTTAATGGTGACCAGTTACATTGTTTTAGTTCTGTTAGGAAAAGTTCTTGGTTAAATTGATTTTTAGAGCGTATTGTTCTGAAGGTGTTAGGGAATATTATGCTGGTTTTCTGTCTGATAATGTAAGTTAGAGAATGGTCACTTAGGTCATCTGGAAGGGTTCCTGTTATGTAGGCTTGATGAGGGGTATTAGTAAGTATCCAATTCAGGGTACTTTCTTTGTTATGGAGTGTGTTAGTTCTGGTAGGGCAGTTTATATGTTGTGAGAATCCATATAGGTTGATATGGGTGGCGGGGGTTGTACTAGTACAGGAATTCCAATCAATATTAACGTCCCCAAGGACTATGGTTTCTTGAGGGAGATTAATAGAAAGCCAGTTAAGGATATACTCAAGTGTATTCATGTTATTTCCTGGGGGAAGATAAAGACAGGTGATATTTACGGCTTTGCATGTGTTGACCTGAAGTTTGGAGATAATTACTTCTGCTCTATTATCCAAAGGGTGGTTCAGTTTTATAGTGCTGACTTGTAGCTCTCCTTTATAAAGGGTTGCTAACCCTCCTCCCTTTTTGGTAGTACGGTCAAGTCTGATTATATTATAACCATGTGGGGTGATTTCATTGTCTTTAATGGTAGGTTTTAGCCATGTTTCTGATAAACATAGGATGTCAAATTAGGGTAGAAGTGTTTTTCAAAGCATAATCTTGATGAAGCTTGGTGTCTGACATTTAACACAGAGGATGTATTTATTTATTTATTTGCATTTTTTTTACCAGGAAGGTTCACTGGGCCAAGGTGAGACCATTTCCAGTGGAAGCCTGGGGAGAAAAGCTCCACAATTAAAATTAAACAGTACATAATATGAACTAACACAACACAGAGTATTTACAGTCATAATACATACAATAATATGAACTCAGTATAAGGTATTAACTTTCATAATACTTGGTATTGTACAGTAGAGTAGATCATTGTGGTCAGAGCAATCAAATGGGAGTGTTGCAGCTGAATCAGTTACAGTCTTTCTACAGTGTTATTTACAGTAATAAGAGAGTTTGAACTGATAGAATACTTGTTTTAAGAATATTAATAATTAGAAGTATTATAGGCATGAGTAGTAGAGAAATTTAGAAGGCAGAGTAAGTGGGTCAGTTGTGAAAAGTGAAAGCTGGAAAAGTTAAGTAAGAGTAGAGAACTAGCGTATGGTGTTATAAGGTAGGGAGTCAGGTTTTGGGGAGTGTTGTTTTGGCACATGTGCACTGCCAAAGACAGGAAAGGTGTTGGCTGAGGGACTTCTTAAAGAGATGGATTGCTTGATGTTTCTGATTGATGGTGGGAGGATATTCCATAGTTCTGAGGCAGTAAAAGAGTAAAGCATCTGACCGACTGAGAGCTTTGGTTTCTCACCTTTAAGCAGCAGTTTGTTTTCAGATCTAAGTGGTCTGTTTGGGTGGTACATAGTCAGTAGAGGAGAAAGAGTAGGGCAATTTGGTGCTTTGTATATAAATTTATGTGCAGTAGTTAGATGTAAATATTTGCGATAGTTTGGAAGTTCAAGCCAGTTTAGTTAACGTAGAAATGAACAATGATGGTTTGCAAATTTTGCATTTGTTATGAATTTAGCAATCTTATTGTAGCATGTGGCAAGTCTGGATTTTAGAGCGGACTGGATGTTGGTAAGGATAGGGCACCATATAATAGAGATGATAACTGGATGAAGCTAGAGAAATTTTTGAGGTGTGGCTTAGGAAATAGTTGTGCCTATAAAGGATGCCATTTTTTTTATCTGTTTTTTGATACTGCTGTACCTAGCAGTTTAATACTTGGAACAACTTCAATGGTAGTGTTGTTTTGTGAATGGACAGTGAATTCATTCTTTGTAAGGGGGTAGTTTTTTGGGGGTGAATAGGAGTTTAGTTTTATTGGATTGGATTTATTATGAGTGTGAGTGCTAATAAACCGCTTCCTGAACTCCAGTATTTGATTCTCCTTCTGCCTACAAAGAGCCTCCAAATCAGTGGCCATGCTAAGCTTGTATTTTCAGTCCCAAGTCCAAAATTCTGAGGCAGCTCTTTCCTAACATCAAAAACAGTGAAATTGTTCAAGAATTTACATTTTTAGACTGTCAGAAGTAGTCATCTGATTGTACTTATCACACTGTACTGTCACCTAAATCTGTAATCCTGTTTCACATATATATCCTTCAAGTTAGCATCACCATTAACTGTCAATTTGGATTCCAAAATTAATTAAGCATTTGACTAACTTAATGTAAAAATAAGTGACTTCAAGGTACTTTACAGTGGAAATAGCATGAAAAGGAAAGTGAACCAAACAGCAACTGTGGGAGTCAACAAAACTTCAAGAAAAAAGTGAGGTATAGTTCTCAGGGACACAAAAAGTCTGCATTTGTCCATAAGACTTTTTTCAAACTGTCTGTAAACTTTAAAACTAAATTAAATGTGGTAAATCTGTCAGGCCTCCAACTTTCTATCTTACCATTAGGACTACAATTTGTGTTACCCAGTATACTAAACATAGATGTCATTTACTATAAATTTTATTTGCATCACAGTATTATGAGTAATGAGACATAAAAATGAAACATAAAGCACTGAGGATTTGTTTCTTACTGGCGCAGGTGAAACATAAAGCACTGAGGATTTGTTTCTTACTGGCACATTTGACAATGATTTTATAATTAATGATAATTGTCTTACTAAGTGTTAAGTAAACATCTGGGACTCATTAAAAAAACTGTCAAACGTTTTTAATTGTCTGAAACAATGTGTGAAAGATCTTTCTGCATAAAATTTCTTAACAATTTGTATAAATGACAGTAGCTGATGTTAAAGGAACTTCAGCACAACAGAGACACATTAGTAAAATATTCCAAGAAAAGACACAATATTGTCCGAAAGACTGTTAAGAAATATTAACTAATGTGAATGGAATGTCTATAGAATAGTTTTGTACATCAGAGAAGTTAGCTCAATGCCCTGCTGCAAATTTGACAGTTTTCTTCACAAAGAAGTAGCTAAGAAATTAGTAACTAAAGATACATATATTTTCTGCTTTTATTCAATACCACAGTTGTACATTTTTTTTAAGAAACCAATCTGGAAACTTCTGTTTTGGGTTGTGACATGTGACAGCTTATAATGGCACACATTAATAAAAGGCACATGAGCTAAGGACATGCATACTGGAAGACTGAAGCTGCATTACACTTACTACCACACAGTTTGTAAAGCAAGCAGACCAGCAGGCATGAATACTGCAGTACAGATAGACACTACTTGGAATTAAATACCATGGGAGTTGTGGCTGAAAATGGCTTCAGGATGCTTATGCAACAACTGTCAGGAGGGAGAAATTGTACCATGGGTTGAAAGCAAATAGCTTTCTAAAAGGCCAAAAAGTTCTGAGGCTTTAGAGGAGGAAAAAGTCATCTGGTCAACTAGGAGAGCTGTGAAGATGTATATGGTACAAAGACATTCACCACAGACATTCGCCGTGCATCACAAAAGACTGAAAGGTAATTGATGACCAGAGCATACAAAGAGGCTTTGATGGAGTACATGGGATTAAGATATATACCACAACCAGATACACCTTCAAGCCAGTCCAAAAAGATAAGCTAGATCCCAGGGGAAGAGGATTAGCCCACTCCCCCCCCCCCAAAAAAAACAGTGATTTGAGACCTTCCACGGAAAAGTAGCATGTTAGTAAAATAGATGACTTGACTGAGACAGTGCCTGTGGTACCAAGGAATACATTACTAATACAAAAAAGACCACAGTGAAAAACTTCTCAAAAGCTGACTTCACACTTCTAAAAACTAGTGTGGTCTCCTTTAAGGCCCCTGAGCCAGTGGTAAACATTACTCAAACCGCTGAATCACTTACAAATGCCTTCTACCAGCACCTACAGGACTGCATGGATCAGGCAATCCCAAACAAAACTAAGACTCTCTGTACCAAAGGCAAGCGTCCAGTGTGGTGGACCCCAACCATAAACAAGCTCTACAACAAAAGGAGGAAGCTACTACAAGATAGAGCAAAATCCTTGAAGGGTAAGACACCTTTGATCATCATAAGTAAAAAACTAAGAGCCCTCATAAAATCATCCAAGGCAAATTTTGAGAGAAAAATCGCCAAGGACTCGAAAGACAATCATAAGGCCTTTTTTAGCTATGTTAGAAACCTAGGAGGAAACTCCCAGATATGCTCAGAATTAGTTCAAAATGATGTGAAAATTACTGAACCTACACACATTGCCAACATACTGGCTGACAGGTTCAGTGCAAACTTCTCCCCCCCCCCAAAAGGGGAGATATCTATACCAGAGGATTGTAGCCCCCCAAACATCTCCAACGCCCAGGTGAGAACTGCTCTCACTAAGGCAAAAAACACAGCATCCATGGGACCAGATGGTGTCTCCGGCTGTGTGCTTCACGAACTCAACGAGGAATTAAACCCACAGTTAGGACAGCTGCTCAATCTTAGCCTCACCTCAGGATACGTACCCAAGGAGTGGCGCACGGCGACTGTGGTCCCACTTCATAAGGGCGGTGCCTCCACCGACCCTGGAAATTACCGCCCCATTAGCTTGACAAGCCTTATCTGCAAAGCCATGGAGAGGATCATAATGGAACTCTAAAATAAAGACATAGGGAACTTGCAGACTTTGGATCCAACCCAGTTTGGCTTTGTCAAAGGCAGATCCTGCCTCTTAAACTTGGTTGACTTTTTCGAGACAGTCACCAAGGCCATTGATGAGGGAAAGGCAGTCCATACAGCCTACCTCGACCTGGCAAAGGCCTTCGACACAATACCCCACTCAGGTATCATCGAAAAACTCATCAGCTTGAAAGTAAACCCATACATCACAAGATGGGTTGCAAACTGGCTAAGTGACAGAACCCACAGGGTCAGAGTTGCTGGAGCCATGTCAGACTCAAAGCCTGTCACAAGTGGTGTCCCACAGGGCTCAGTCCTGGGTCCACTCTTGTTCGGCATCTACTTTTCTGAAGTACAAGCAAACACAGGAGGGTTATGGCTGACAAAGTTTGCAGATGACTGCAAACTGGGAGCCATAGTCAAAAACACATCTGACACAGATATCCTTCAGAAGGGGCTCACAGAAATGGATAACTGGTGCCAGAGCCATGGCCTAAAGTTAAACGCCAAGAAATGCATAGTCATACCCTTCGGGAAAAACAAGGTTACCCCTAGCTACCATATAGGTGGCAATCCACTGAGCACAGAAGAAGTCATCAGGGATCTGGGGACCCAGGTTGACAGTAGCCTTTCGTTTGACACTCATGTTTCTAAAGTAGTTAGGAAAACCTTCTATATTGCCCACCTGATCATGAAGGGATTCACATCCAGATCAAGGGAGGTCATCGTCCCCCTGTACTCATCACTCATTAGACCTATGATTGAGTACAGTGCCCCGTTCGGAATGTATCTGACCCGACACCTGCTGCAGCTTGAAAGACCCCAAAAGTTCCTCACCAAAAGGATAAAGGGTCTCAAAAATATGTCTTATGCTGCCCGACTGAAAGAACTCCAGCTCTATTCAGTCTCATACCGCTTGCTCAGAGGTGACCTGTGCCTGACATATAAGGCCATGTCAAACCCAGATTTGATGAATATGCTTCACCTCAAAAAATCTAGATCCCTCAGAACCACAACGGCGGGAGACTTAAACCTTGACACAGTTATAAATAGAACGTGCTGGAGGGACAGATTCATCACCCAGAGACTCCCTATGCTGTGGAACAAATTCCCGGTACATGTGAGGCAGAGCACCTCGCTGGCCTTGTTCAAGAGGAATCTTGACCAATGGATGGGAGATCGCAGATATACCCCAGGGATTACTTCAGTGTCACTGCTTGACAGAGGCACAGCAAAATAATAGGCATAGTATTTACTCAAACTAAAGGGGTGGCAAAAGCCACATTACTATGGGCTAGGCTTATAAATGCCCTTGGGCAGATAGCCTAGTATGAACCTATGAACCTATAATAAGTTAAAGGAGAGGAATGCTGTATGAACAAAAAGCATTCAAAGATTGGCATGGGTCTGCAGTCTCAGAACAAAATCACCCACTAGGTGCATCATAAATGCTAATCAAGAGAGGGAATCTCCATTAGCAGGCCTGCTTGTGATATCTGGAGGAGATACAAGTATACATGCAAGTTAGCAAATATGCTAAACAATAAACTAGACAAAGTGAAGGTCTTCATGGAAAGCCTACAGTCAAGTCAGACTGGAAAAAAATTATGTCAGAAAAGGAGGCCAGATCATGACTGGGGAGGGTTAAGATCCTACCAGAAAATCAGAGACAAAATGTGTTTGATCAGCTGATAGATTAGGAAGCATGGAAAAGTCATAATGACTCTTGCAGGAGGATATAATGCAGGGATTAGGGACGTTTTTGTGCATACCACCTTTAAAGAACTGCCGTGAGGGAAGATACGGATATGCCCGGGGAAATATAAATACATGCCTACACAAAATATCAAGGCATATTAACAGAGGAGTCTCAGGATAAAGATGGCAAATCAGATGAAGACCATGGTGGACACAGAAAGACTTCAGTTCAAAAGGGCACAAGAACTTGCCTCCCATCTAAAGGGTAACCTGTACCACCCCAAGGCATGAAAGGGAAGAGGGAGGAAACCTGTAAAAAAAATGATAGTTAAGGAATGTTTTTTTCTTCATGGTGTCCAGAATCCTTCTACCTTACTTTTTAACTAGAACCCTGAAGTGTGTTTAAAACTAAGTACAAGACAGCTGTATGCAGCACTGTGAGAAAACAAAGTGACCACTCTGTAGAAATAAATGAACATATGAATGGAGAAGAATGGCTCTTTAATAATGACAAAAGTACTTTAGAGCAATTAATGAGAAAAAATCTCATCACATAATTTGAAAGAATAAAATGCAAAACCAAGGTCTGAATCTGTGATGCTGGTCTGCTCGGTGATGCATAGGTCCCAAACAAATATGAGAGCTGCACAGAATTGGACTAAGTAAGCCAAAGGTCAGAAATAAAAAAAACACTCGGTTCTGAGCCTGCCTCCAGGAGAGGCGCTGGAGCCTTAAATGTAGTTGGTGAGCAAGACAACTGGCTGAGAAGACCCTGCATCAGACACTTACACTAGGTCCTGGAGAGTGCAACCATGTCAAGAGACCCTACATCATACTCATAAACGAAGTCCTCCCAAGGTGATCAGCTCATAAAACCCATCATCAGACCTAAATCTTAAGTCTTAACAAAGGTTGTAGCATGGTCAACAGTCTCCAAATAGCCTCTAAAATACCTGCAGTGAACTGTGAACATGGTCCTAGCAATAGTGGAAGGTCTATTCAGTCTGAAAAATGCAAATAAAGAAACATAGAAGATTACAACGCATGCCAGTATCTGCCGTTAATGTTGGTGGTATTGTGTTTTAACAAGGAAGAAAACACTGGCTGAAATTACACTGTTAAATGTTCCCCCAGTCGCATTCCAGCACATGACAAAGGTTCAGAAGTTAGCCACAATTGACTCTAAACAGAAATACATTACTGTAAGTAAGTCACAAGGGTAAACCAGGTACTCAAGAGGATGCCTTGTGCCACTAAATATCTGCCCTCTATCTAGGGCAGGCAGGAGACAGATATTTGAAGGTCCTTGAATCTTTGCCACACGTTGCTAAGTGCAAAGGGAAGAAGTAGTCTTAGTGGTTCAGAAAGAAGGTTTAAGACCAAAACTTGTCCAAAAACCCATAAATGAAGTGTCAAGAGGGCAGCTAGGAATCAAGTCCTCTCAGCTCACAATTTCAAAAATAAATGAAAATAAGGAAGGAGGAGAAGAATCCAGTGGTGTATGTAGGAAGAGACCCAGCCATGAGAGAACAGATCCCTCTCTTCTCACTCCCCCTTCACGTTCCACCCCTTCCACTCCCTATTACTTATTGCCTACTTCATTTCTCTGCTTGGTACTGTTTTTACTACCTACCTCTCACCTTTACACCTGCCAACCCTTACCCCCTGTACTATTTTTGACACCTCTTACTTCTCTGTCTCTCTCCATGTTATCTTGTAGCATAATAGCTAATACTTGATCCTAGACATATCACCTCTTCCTCATCTCTCCTTCCTCTTGCTAACCACTTCTTTACTTCTCATCTTCTTCTGCCCTACTTTCTTTTTTTATGTTCTAAGTTCCACTCCTGATAATTTGATTTTATACTTCTTATGAAACTTACTTTTTCACAAAACTTTACTATGCATGTTATCGTTTGTTGAGTCTGTATTTCAGAATTTACATATATTATTAGTATTTAAAACTTGTTTTTTGGAGATTTTCTCCCCAGGCCTCCACTGAAAAAGGGGGCAAGCTCAGATGGACTAACCCAGTCAACAAATGTCAAATAAATAAATAATAAATAAATAAATGAGATCCATGAAGAGAAAAAGAAATCCTGCAGTAGCTTGAACTGAATAGCCAGAAGGAACAGCAATGTTTAACTTCGAAGAACGTCAAGGTCAGCAGTAGATTAGGGGTCATGACTGATCCCAAAGAATATAAATGGGATCAAGGCTGACCCTCTGGCTACCAGTGTCTACCTGCATGTTAATCTTTTGACCCTGGGAGGATGTCAGAGTTGAGATGGTAGAAACTGAAACCCATAGGGATCAAGCTTGGCCCCACTGAGGCAAAGACTGACCTTACAGAAACTGTCAGTCCCAAGGAGATCTCAGGAATGAGAGCAGAGGTTGATAATGTTGAGGTTGAATCTGAAGAGGATACGATAGATACAGATGGGATCTGTTGTCTCCAAGGGATCGCAGGATTGGGCAAAGTGACATTGAATAAACAGCATTGAGATCAGTCCCATTGAGGTTAAGTTTGACACTGAATGAGCCTGTAGATAATCAAGGAAATATCAGTGGTCAAATTAAGTCAAAATGGAAGCCACCAGTTGAAAAGCAATCACAGAAAGCATACAGATTCCACACTGATCCTTTAGTTTCAAGGATGCAACCATTAAATAAATAAAGAAGGCCTGAAACTCAGACTAAAGAACTGGCAGTGGGAAAAAATCACCTCTAACACAGAAACAGAATTGAGATGACAAGAGAGATCAAGGTAACTGTAGGAGTAGTACCACACTATTCACATCTGCTAGACAAGCCAGATTTAAGAAAAAGTGCAGCAAGCCAAGCAATAGTGAAGTCTAGTGGATAGTACAGTTGTGTAAAATCTTACCATAATGGAAGATGTCTTCTCTTCACTGTTGCAGTATTTATTACAATAGGACTCTTCTGCCAAGGGTGGACAAATGTCTGGCCAGTATACCAAAGCCTTTAGGTTGCTCTAAGGTATGCCGTATGTTACACATATGCTCCTGGCTTAGCACAGGCCATAAAATGACATCTGCACATACCATCCTCAGAAGTGAGCCACAGAAGGAACACCAGTCCAAGGGAAGAGAGACTATCAGTACATCAAGAAGAGAAATGGACCTGGGAGCAGAGGGATGGAGTGAATACTGTAACAGTGAAGAGAAGGACATCTACAATTATGGTAAGATTTTACACAACTTTGCTATGCCCTTCCATTTCACTCTTGCAGTATTCATAGGTTCATAGGTACATACTAGGCTATCTGCCCTGGGGCAATTACAAGCCTAGCCCGATTTTGTTTGGCTTACGCCACCCCTTGATTTGAGTATACTGTGCCCTTTTTAAGGTTTAGTTTACTGTGCCTCTGTCTAATAGTGACACGGAAGAAATCCCCGGGACAAACCTACGATCCCCCATCCACTCATCAAGATTCTTCTTGAAGAGATTCAGTGAGGTGCTCTGCCTAACATGAATTGGAATTCTATTCCAGAGCAAAGGGAGCCTCTGGGTTATGAATCTGTCCCTCCAGCAAGTTCTATTTATTTCTGTGCTGAGGTTCAAGTCCCTCGAGCGTGTGGCTCTAAGGGATTTAGATTTACTGAGGTGGAGCATGTCCATTAATTCTGGATTGGACGTAGCTTTATATGTCAGGCATAGATCGCCTCGAAGTAGGCGGTATGCAACTGAGTAGAGCTGGAGTTTTTTTAACCGAGCAGCATATGGCATCTGCTTGAGTCTCTTGATCCTCTTGGTGAGGTACTTTTGGGGTCTTTCTAATTGCTGCAGGTGTTGGATAAGGTACACCCCAAAAGGGGCATTATATTCTATGATAGGCCTGATGAGGGATGAATAAAGGGGCATGATTACCTCTCTTGATCTACATGTGAATCCTTTCATGATGAGGTGGGCTATGTAGAAGGTCTTTCTAACCACTTTGGCAATGTGGTTGTCAAAGGAGAGATTGCTATCAACATGGATCCCCAGATCCCTAATTACTTTCTCTGTACTTAATGGGTTACCGCAATGTGGTTGTCAAAGGAGAGATTGCTATCAACATGGGTCCCCAGATCCCTAATTACTTTCTCTGTACTTAATGGGTTACCGCCTATGTGGTAATTTGTGGGCACATTGTTTTTGCCAAAGGGTATGACTATACACTTTTTGGCATTTAGCTTTAGACCATGGCTCTGGCACCAGTTATCCGTCTCTGTGAGACCTTTTTGAAGGATGTTTGTGTCAGCTGGAGAGTCGATTATGGTGCCCAGTTTGCAGTCATCTGCAAACTTGGTGAGCCATAGTCCTCCCACATTGGCCTGTACCTCGGAAAAGTATATACCGAACAAGAGTGGTCCCAGGACAGAACCTTGTGGGACGCCACCTGTGACTGGTTTCGAGTCTGACTTGGCTCCAGCTTCTCTCACTCTGTGGGTTCTGTCTTTGAGCCAGTTTGCGACCCATCTTGTGACATAGGAGTTTATATTTAAGCTGGATAGCTTATCTATGATTCCCGAGTGGGGTATTGTGTCAAATGCCTTTGCTAGGTCCAGATAGGCTGTGTGGACTACCTTCCCTTCATCTATGGCTTTGGTGGCTGTTTCAAAGAAGTCGACCAGGTTCAAAAGGGAGAGTGGCAAAGCTCAAGAAGAAGAGAAGGAGGTAGAAGAACCAGCAGACCTCTTTAGGAAGCCATGAAGGATGTCCCTAGCAAAAGTTCTAGCGAGGGAAATTCCATCCAACTTGCAGTGCTTAGTAAATGTATGCACACAACTCAAGGTAGCTGCCTAATCATGGTGGCTGCCAAAAAAGCAATTACTAGAAAATGGAAATCAAAATCTAAACCAACTATATTAGAAATAGTGAATATAGTAACAGAGATAAACTGGAATTGAGATCTTTAGAAAAAGGTAGGTGCAAATTACATAGGAAAAAATGGGAATTGTTGGAACAATACATACTGGGGAGGAACGAGGTTTAAAAGAAAGCAGGACTTAAATGCTATGTAATGTTTGAAAACAATTGGGTGGATTATAATTGATGTATAATATTTGCAGTTGAGAGTGTGTCAGTATGGTTTGTAATATGAAATGCTTGCAACTAGGATTGTGTCGGTGTGGTTTGTTTTCATGTATATAAATGTATGATTGTTTATGACATAAGAGATGGTTTAATAAAGATGTTTCTTGTTTTAAAAAAAGGGCAGGAAGTGAATAATTTATGCAGTGTTGCTTAGGTTATTTGATATATAACAATATATGTGAAGCATAATTTTTTTTATTTTAAATTGCTAATACAGTTTGAAATGTGCCTGTGTCACAAATGATAATTTGATAAAGGTGTTTAAAAAAAGAAATGATCATTCGATAAAGGTGTTTAAAAAAAGAATAGAGTTAGTATCCAAACATTTGAAAAAAAAATACCAGAAAAAGCCACAGTTCTAGTAGAATGAGCCTTAGAAGAAGGAGGGCTCTTACTATGAAAGGAATAATAAAAAGAAATTGCTTTAGAAATCAAAGAAGAAATAGTTTGCTTGGACACTGCCAATCTTAAGGACTTTGGATGAAAGGAAACAAAGAGCTGATCAGATTTATGAAAAGTCTTAGCTTTATCTAAATAAAATCTGAGTTGTCTATGCACATCCATCGCGTGCAGCACCTTCTCACTGACAGAGTGCGGAAAAGGGAAAAAAGTGGGCAAATGAATAGACTGATTATAGGGCAACTCATTCCCCACCTTGAGCATAAAAGAAGGATTATTATGCAAGGACACCCTGTCCTTATGAAACTCCAAAAAAGGAGGACAAGCCTTAAGGGGTTGACGCTCAGACATCCGTCTGGCAGAAGTAAGGGCTAACAGAAGTAAAGTCTTCCAAGAGCAATGTTCCAAGGAAGCTGAAGCTGCAGGCTCAAAAGGAGCCTGATTCAATTTTTCCAAAACAAAATTAAGATCCCAGGGAGGAGTAACAGGCTTCCTGGGAGGCCTAATATGAAGGAAACTGCTGAAGAATTGTTTAGCTTCAAATCTATAAGTTAAAGGAGGACATAAAGGCAGACAAGCAGAGATAGCTGATAAGAGGGCCTTAATGGAAGAATAAGCCAATCCAGCACTGAGCAATTCACAGAGATAAGAGAGAACCAAAGGAACATCCACAGAAAACCGATCCAGGTTATGAGAAAGGCACCAAACAGAAAACATCTTCCACTTGGATAAGTAGGATTTCCTAGTATTGAGTCTTCTGGCCTTCTGCAGGGCACTAAGCACATCCTCAGAAAAAAGTTTCTTATGTGGAATCAAAATCCTGTCACACACAGTGTGAGTTGAAGAGTGGACATGTGGGGATGGATGAGAGACCCATTGTCTTGTGTGAGAAGGTCCACCCTGTGAGGTAAATCGTGATGACTTCCTTTAGCTAAATGCAGATGAAGAGGGAACCAATGCTGTCTTGGCCAAAAGGGAATTACCAACAAGATTTTGGGAACATCCTGTTGAATTTTGAACTGGATTTTTGGAATGAAGGGATGAGGAGGAGAGAAAACTTAAAGAAACATCCCCTTCCAAGAAAAAGACAGGGCATCCACCTTACAAACTAGAGGCCCTTGGACTCTGGCACAAAAAAGAAGCTGTCTGTTCAGAGGGGAGGCAAAAGATCTGTTTGAGGAGAACCCCTCTGGAAGACAATGTCCAGAAACACATCCGTGTGAAGTATCCATTTGTGGGATTGAGTTAGGGACCTGCTCAGAGTATCTACCACAATATTTAGAAATGAGGGAATGTAAACTGCCTGAAGAGTCACTTGATACTGGATAGCATGTTCCCACACCAGGATTATCAACCTGCAAAAAAAGATAAGATCTTGTCCCCCTCCCCCCATTTGTTTACATACCATATCAATGTGGTATTGTCTGTAAACACCTTGAGAGGTCCTGAGGAGAAGAGAGGATGAAAAGCATGAAGGCCAGCAGAAGAGCTCTCATCTCTTTGACACTGATGTTCTCTTTCTGTTAAAGAGGTGATCAGACACCCTGCACTTTTATGGAGCCAAAAACTGCTCCCCATCCCATGTCTGAAGTGTCTGTGAACAGCTCCTAAGAGGGCAGAGGGGAGGGGAATGAAAAGGGAGCCCTTGATTTAGACACAACTGCTGAATCCACCACTGAAGTTCCTTCTTGAGACAAGGCAAAAGAGGAACTACAGATTCTAGGGGATGCACATGTTAAAGCCAAACTGACTTCAGAAACCATTGAAACATTTTCATGTGGAGTTTGGCCAGAGGGAGCATAAGAATCGTGGAGGACATGAACCCCAGCGCTCTCAGAAATTCCCTGGCTGTTAGAGAGGCCAGAGGAAGAAGATTTTTAAAAAAGAAAATGAGTGTTAAGGCCTTGGGAGGAGACAGGGATGGCATCATAGGCACATTCTGGATCCTGCACCCCAGAAAAATATGATCCTGAGAAGGAGTCAGAAAAGACTTTTTGAAGTTTAATGTCAACCCTGGGCTTTGCAGAAGGTAAATGGCAAATTGAAGATTTTGCAACAAGATCTCTAGAGTGGATGCCTGAAACAAGAGGTTGTCCAAGTAAGGAAAACTTGGATCCCTTGAAGCCTGCAAAAAGCAGTCACAGGAGTGAGGCATTTGGTCAATACCCTTGGGGCAGTAGAAAGGCCAAAGGACAAATCACAGAACTGAAAATACCAGGAAGCAACAGAGAAATGTAAAAAACATCATGAAAAGGGGATAACTAGTGATATGGAGATAAACATCATTGATGGTCCAGATACACCAGATAAGCCAGAGGAAGCAAAAGAGTTAACAAAGTCTGAAGGGACAACATTCAAAAAGAGAGCACCTTCAGAAAAGTTTTAAAGATCTAGAATTGGTCTCAAGGTACCCTCTTTCCTGGGCACTAGAAACATCCTTGAGTAAAACTCCCTCCCCCTTTGGGGCACAGGTACCTCTTGAATAGTACCTTGAGTCAAAGTATCTCGAAGTACCCATGGAAAGAAGGACAGCTTTTCCTCAAGGGACTGAGGAATTCCCAAATAAAGGGGGAAGAGATTTCCAGACCGTAAAATAGCCCTAGTGGATAATGGAAAGAACCCAGGAATCCTCAGTAGTCTTTAGCCAAACAGGAAGAGAGAGAGAGAGATAGCAAAGAGAAAGAAGAAAAAGTAGCTTAGAAGAATAGGATAGTCAGACAGCACCTAGTATAACAGAAAAAATGAGACTTCTGAAGCACAGAAGTCTGAGTAGCCTTTACAGGAGAAGCCCACTTGCCACCCTTTTTACCTTTAGAAGGATGAAAAGATTGCCTGAGAACAAAGGCTGGCTTATTGGGGTAGTTTCTCTGAAATTTAGGCACGGGAGAAACAAATACATGTTTAAGTTCCTGTGAAGCCTTGCCCTTATCATGAAAGGGACTTAAAACAAATCAGCAGCAGCTTCACCAAACAAGTGTTTATTATTTAGAGGAGCATCCATTAGCTTAGCCTTAATATAATCAGGCAAAGGTTGAAGCCGAAGCCAAGAATGTCTCCTCATCACTGACACAAAAGCAGCAGCCCTAGAAGAAGCATCTGCTTCATTATAACTACACTTTATGGAATGACAAGTCACCTGGGAGGAAGTTCCTAAAAAAGAAAGGGCAAAAATTTTACCTTCAGAGTCTGGAAGGTCAGAAATCACCTGACAGGCCTGGAAAAGCAGAGCCAACAAGTACCTGGACAGGGTCTATATTAGAACATTGAAGTTTCAGAACTTCGAATGTTCTAATACCGAACCAAATTCACCGAACGCTGACAACATTAAACATTCAGGACAGTGAATTTTTTCCTAGGGAAAAAATTTGCTGTTCCGAAACATATACACATAACACAAGCACACCAAACAAACAGCAATCCACACACATACACCTAAAATCTTACATCTAACCCTACATTAACTATATACACCACTAACTATCCACTTACCTTAACCCTAACCCTAAGGTCCGTCACTATCGCACACTCACCTCACCCGTGCCCTAACCCTAACTCACCTACCCCGCCCTAACCCTCACATCCACACAATCGCACACTTATCTGACCTGTGCCCTAACCCTAACTCACCTAACCCACCCTAACCCTCACGTCCACACAATTGCACACTTATCTGAACCTGACCCATAACGTTCCACCACAGCGCTGACAATAGCGAAGCGACAGAAACAGACAACCAAATTCTTTCCCTGGGAAAAAATTAGGTTTTCTGCAGCTTCGCTATTTTCAGCATTCGTTGAATAGGATTCAGTATTAGAACATTCAAAGTTATGAAACTTCAATGTTCTAATATAGACCGCCTGGACATATGGGTCTGATAATTAACAGCCCTAAAAGCCAAGTTAGCAGAAGTATGATCCTTCTTGTCTAATCTTTCCATGGTTCTGCCATCTTTATCAGAAGGTAGTAACTTAGGAAAAGGATGCAATTTTGAAGCTTGTCAGAAGCTGCTTACACCACTGAGGGATCAGCAGAAGGACACTTGTAGAAAAACTTAAAAGTCCTTGACCACCCTACAGAACCTATCACGTTTCTTGGGGGCAAGTACTGAGAATCTGGAGTCTTAGATGCATTAGAAAAGGCATCCAACAAAGCAGCCAAAACAGGCGGGACAGCAGAAGATCTGGGAGAATCCATCTGCAGTAGTTCATAATACCTTTTTTGTATCTCAGAAACTTGAGCATAATTCCATTTAAAGAACTCCATCATCCTAGAGATAGTGTCCCCAAAAGAAATCTATTTAAAGAGAGTGTATCAGGAATGGTAGATTCCTCTTCCATTGATCCATAGTCCAAAGGAGAGGGAATTTGGGAGCAGTAAGAAAGGGATTCCTCATCTGAATCTGCCTCCTCCTCAGAGGAATCCTGTTGTCTAGATCTTTTAAAGGGAGGTAGACAACCGGGGGGGGGGGGGGGGTGCTGGAACAGAAACTACCTGAGGAGGTTTTAAAGCCATCAAAGTACTAAACAACCTGTGAGTGAAGGACTGACATTCACTCTGAGGATCCTTAGGAGCTGAGGAAATATATTTACTCTTCTGTTTTTTTTCTTTAAGGGGACTTCTGCCTTGAAAAATGTAGAAGGCTTCAAGCTGAGATGGCATTCAATTATTGTAGTTGGGACTTCTTCTCTGACTAAAGTTTGGGGAACTCCCTAGGCCTCACACATAATCAGCCATGGTTCCCCCTGAAAGTCTGAAGTGGATGTCTGCAATGCCTCCTTGGACATGACTAAGGTCAGATCCCCGCTGACCTCTATCCCTGTCATGGCAGAAAACTCCAGTGATGAAGCAGAGGGAACCTCTGAGCTATCACTCACCTCAGGAGGAACATCTGGCTTAGGCTGAACAGCAGAAGATTCTGGCCTGGTTTCTTGGCCTTCTTCCTAGATGGCTGTTCCTTAGAGTGGGAAGTTCCCTCCCTCCATGTTTTAGCAAGAAGCTTAAGACATTGATTCTCAAGATAATGTGTCAAAGAAGAAAGCCTGCTGCAAAGGATTTTGGGAACAAAGGCCTGACAGATTGAACAGGACGTATGGTCGTGCAAAGCACCAAGGCAAAACAGACACTATTCGTGATGGTCTTTATAGGGAATCTGTCTCCCACACTGGCATTTACCCTTCTTGGATGACATGAAACCCCACAAGCAGCAGTATAGCAAAAGAAAGATAAGCAACCAAAGCCCCAAAGGGGCACTTAACTGAAATGTGTTGGTGAACCAGCAATGGAACGGGCATTCAGACCGCTGATCAAAAGATGGCATTTGGACTGTCGGCAAAGAAATTCTGAGAATGGTATGTCCAGACATCACCTTCATGCTCTATGCTACATGAGAAGCATATGTGTGATGTACAGTGTACCCTAAAGCAACATAAAGGCTTTGGTATACTGGCTGGACATTGGGCCACCCTTGGCAGGAGATCCCTATTGTAATGAATGCTGCAACAGTGAAATGGAAGAAGATCTAAATGCTATGTCCCCAAATGCATAGCTTTATTTATTTATATTTGTTTTCTGCTTTAGAGCACTGACCTCCATGTACCTTTTTCAGACTCAGCCAAGGAGCAGTATCTGGTTAAGTGACTTAATTAGAGATACACACTTAGGCATTGGAGGCTGAGGGAATCAAACCTTGTACTACTGGACCACAGCCTGTTAACAGCTCCTTAATCCTCTAGGCTAACTGCCAGACATAGGATATTTCTTACCATATTTCTAAGCAGAGCCAAATTAGTACATACATATCAGCTAACATAGATTTCATCTTTAAAGGGGTGTACCATCAGAAAAAGAAAGGACACAATTCAACTGCATGTCTTAACATAAAAGCAAAACTGCATTAAGCCAGAGTAGCAGCAGGATGGAAGGAGTTAACTCCGCAAAGATTAATGAACATATATTGCTTAGAAATACAAACACAAATTCACCTTGAATATAGTATGCATCAATAAAAAAGCATTAAAAAATTAACGCAGGTCATAAAGAGAACAGCTTGCACAAAAAGTTAAAGGTGAATGCCTTAACAGCCTGGAGTCTCAGATTGTAGGATGAAACTAGTAAACTTGTAAGATTACAAATGAAACTGTCTAATTAGCTGTTTGTCTAAGAATAAAAAGCAGCTTTAGAATATGGGACAGTGGCTGCAATATATCTGGTTTCATACAAGTGCCAGAAACATTTAGCTTTAGAGAGGAAAAAATAAATCAACTGTAACTCTTTCTAATTCCAACATATGAGAATCCAGAGTAGATAAGAAAACAATAAACTGTAAAGAAAAGTAAGTTTTTCTTTTAAACCAATAGCAGCAGTGGGTTAAGGACTTTAGCTGACTGATAAAACAAAGAAAAAAGATGCAAAGGAGGAGATGATATCTAAGAAAACATCCGTTCTAACAGGGAAAGTACAGTATATGAAAAAAGAAACGGGAACAGACTGACCTTGAATGTAGAACCATAAGAGGCACTCCTGCTAAAAAAAATAAAGGAAACACCCTGGACAATTTTTCAGAGTTGCTGTCAGTTTGCATGACTAAAGACATGGTGTTGGATCCTCCAGCTCTGCACATTGTGGTGAAAGAGGAGGGGCTAGAGTGGCTGGGAAAGTTTTAGTTCTACAAGTGAGGGATATGAAACGTCCAACATCAGATCTAATTTTTATGGGTTATTTCGAATCTTTGTATATGTACCCGGTTCTACCTCACATAACCGAAACACCAAAACACCGACAACGCAATCACCGAAACCACATAACCGACAGTACAAAAACACGAAATTCCACATGCCCGACAACGAAATAACCGACGGTACACAAACACGAAACCTCATACACTTCACACACCACAATCAACAAACAAAACACATTCCCCATCCAAAAACCACATACGCAACACAAGCACACCAAAAACCCTAGAAACCGACACTAAACCTCACATACACAACTACCTACAACCCTAACCCAAACCCTAACCCTAAGGTCCGTCACTACGCACACTTACCTGGCCCGCTCCTAACCCTAACTCACTTATCCCGCCCCTAACCCAAACACAATCACTACAGACACTTACCTGACCCGCTCCTAACCCTAACTCACTTATCCGCCCCTAACCCAAACACAATCACTACCGCACACTTACCTGACCCGGCTCCCTAACCCTAACTCACTTAACCCACCCCTATCCCCACAGACCGTCAATATCCACACTTACCTTACTCGCACCCTAACGTCCGTCACTACCGCATACTTACACAGCCTTTCCCCATGTCGGCATCCTCGGCGTCGGTGCTTTCATCCGTCGGGTCGGTCTTCTCCACTGTCGATCTTCTGGGTCCCGTCGTGTCGGTCTTCTCAGCTTTCGATCTTCTGGTGCTCTCGGTTTTCGTGTCGATGTTCCGGCGTGTCGTTGAAGTGAGGTAGAACCATGTACCCACATTTTTTACAGAAAGAGTCATTAAATACTGCTGTCATATTGATAACCCAGGAGGGACCCACAACATATTTAAGACTTTATACAAGACCTTAAAAAAACATGTAGAATATCAATTTTTTTCTTCACTTCAAATAGTCATAAAATAGAATACATGAATTTGGGTTGGCATCATTATATAGAAAAGAGACAAAATTATTCAGTTTTCTTCCTTGTACTACATGCCTCCACTTCATACTTTGTTCTCTCTACCTTTGGGAAAAACAATATGCAGCAAATAAAAACTATTTCTGGTAGAAAACAAGAATGTGACTGTGTACTTTTTAAAGAGCTAATCTAATAAGAAACTTGTGACTAAACCAGAATGGAATACTTATGACAGAAAGAAACAATTCGTAGTACTTATTCTGCTGAAACTAAAAATGGCTTCTTTTGAAGTAGCTCAGCAGTGAGTAAGGAAAATACTATCTCTCCATGGTTTTCTTCCAAGCTCACAACAAGATATGATAGGTGTAAACACAAATCTCACTGCAGTAATGTCCTAGTTTGACAAAGAATTCACTGGCCATGTTTCACCAGTTATTTTTGGCTCTAGGCCTAAAACCATGGGATAGCATTTCCACAACACCCAAAAACAGCAAAACCCTTCTGGAATTTAGGTATAAATTTTTAAGCTTCCTCACAGTTAAAGATAGCTTTTTCTACTTATCTCACTTTAACATCTAAACCTATTAATGTTTTTCACATATACCATTCAAGAGAAGATCACCTTTCATTCAGGATGACTTGATCATTATATGGCTGTTTAAATTCTGAATGTAATTATGCATTTTACTAAAAAACGTGGTTTCTAATTTATTTTACATTATATATGGTTTGAAACAGCATACTATTTTAATAACAACCAAGGGAGTTAATAAAATCCCTCCCAAAAAACATTAGTGAGGTTTAGTTCTCAGAGGTACTGCAAAACACTGTTTGCCCATAATGTTTTTCTTTTTCAAATTTAATTTAAATTGTAAAACTAAATTAAAAGTGGCAAATATCTCAAGCTTCCATATGTAGATGCTTTCATTAGAACTACTTTTTTGCCAGCTAATGATCAAACAACGACAAAGTAAAAAGTGAGCTGCAAAAACTCCTATGTACGTGGCAGTTTGTTGATTTTATTTTCATCACAAAGTACTGCTGGAAATGACATTCATAAAAACGAAACTTAAGACAGTAAGGATTTCTTTATTACTTGCACTGTTGACAAGGAGTTTATAACTAATGTGTATTTATATAATTGCTTTACCCAGTGGGGGATGCAGTTGCTAGTGCTTCACCTGAGCACATTGAGTTTGGGCAAGGTTAGTGCAGTGGCCGTGGGGTAGAAGTGCAAGTTTTCCTTGTGGTCTGGAGGGGAACTTTAAGTGTACAGAGTGGGAAGGGAGGTTTAGGTTTTTGGAGATTAAAGGGAGTTTAGGGTAAGAAAGTGAGAGGGAAGTGTTAGGGTTACAGAGCGGGAAGGGTTTTATGTTTAGGGAGCAATCAGGGACTTTTACGTTTAGGGAGCAATCAGGGAAGTTTTAGGTTTAGGGAGCGGGGAGGGGATTTAAGGTTTAGGGACTTGCTGTGCTTTAAATTGGGTGGGAATTTTAAGCTTAGGGTTTAGGTTCTTTTAAGACTATCTAGGATTGGGGAGTTTGGACGGTTATGCAGAATGAGGGGATTGAGCTAGTGGGAGTTAGAGCATTTGCTTTTTTGAGCAAGTGTTAATGAGCAGGTGTATCGTAAGCTACTGGCATACAAGCACTTATAGCCGACCCCATATTTTTGCCATCTCTTGCAAACAAGTATTAAGTAGAATTATTGGATTTGGAGTTCTGTGGAGAAAATAAGGTTATTCAAAAAAAAAAATCGCCACTGATTCTAAGGACAACCACAAAGCATTCTATAGCTATGTCAAGAATCTCAATGGCAACACCCAGATCTGTTCTGAGTTACAGCACAACAGCATGAAAATTACAAAACCACCTAATATTGCCAACATCCTGGCAGATAGGTTCAGTGCTAACTTTAACCCCCCACCCCCTAAAGGGCTCATATCTATACAGGAAGAATGCAGAGTCCCTGTAATCACAACTACGCAGGTAAAAGCTGCACTCTCTAAAGCCAAAAACACAGCATCCAAGGCTGCATTTTACACAAATTTCAGAACGAACTGGCTCCCCACCTAAGCACCATGTTCAATCATAGCCTCACATCAGGCTTTGTGCCCACTGAATGGCGTACAGCAACAGTTATCCCACTCCACAAAGGGGGAGCCACCACTGATCCCGGGAACTATCGCCCTATTAGCCTGACAAGCCTGGTCTGCAAGGCCAGGGAACGTATCATCATGGAACTCATAAACAAAGACATCGGTAACCTCCAAACTCTGGATCCCACCCAGTTCGGGTTTGTGAATGGCAGATCATGCCTCCTGAACCTGATCGACTTCTTTGAGGCAGTCACCAAAGCCATAGATGAGGATAAGGTGGTTCACACAGCCTATCTTGACCTCGGCAAGGCTTTCGACACTCTGTACCCATGAACTGCTACATAGACAGCAGTCTACTTAACACTGAATGTGTGATAAGAGACCGTGGGACCCAGGTGGACAGTAGTCTGTCCTTTGATAGTCACATTGCCACAGTAGTCAAGAAGTCCTTCTACGTGGCACACCTCATCACAAAAGGGTTCTCATCCAGGAAAAAAGAGGTCATTGTTCCCCTCTACTCGACACTCATTAGACCCATTATAGGGTACAAAGCCCCCTTTTGGAATGTACCTCACAAGACATCTGCAGCAGCTGGAAAGGCCACAGAAGTACCTCACAAAGAGGATTACTAGCCTCAAACAGGTGCCCTACACTGACCGTCTCAAAAAACTCCAGCTCTACTCTGTAGCATATCACCTACTCTGAGGTGATCTCTGCCTAACATATAAAGCTATGTCAAACCCAGAGCTGTTGGACATGCTACACCTAAAGAAATCTCAATCCCTCTGAGCTACATGGTCTAGGGACCTAAATCTTGTCACCACAATAAACAGGACATGCTGGAGGGATAAATTCCTGTCCCAGAGACTTCCCATACTCTGGAACAGGCTACCCATCTATGTCAAGCAAAGTTCTTCATTAGTACTCTTCAAGAAAAATCTTGATGAGTGGATGGGAAATAGGAAATACACCCCAGGGATCACGTCTGTGTCTCTGCTCGACAGTGGCACAGGAAAATAGCTTTCTTGGGTGGTGTAAGCCAGGGAACCTTGTTGGCTAGGCTTACGTAGGCCCTTGGGCTGATAGCCTAATACCTACCTATGAATCTATGTTTTACAAAGAAAACAGACAGTAGCATTTAATTTTTGTCATTATATTAGCTGCCCCCACCTCATACTTTGATTTCTTCACCTTTAGAAAAACTTGCAAGAGCTAAACTTATGCAGCAAATAGGAACATTTTCTGGACTAAAATCTGACACACATAATAATTTATGGTAAAGGATATGAACATAACTGCATTATTTTCTTTTATTAAGAAAAATGTTTGAAAAGAAACAAGCAGCTAGCGTATTGGACTGCTTATGACAGAAAGAAATTCTGTGTGCTTATTTCTTCAAATAACTTGAATTTGGGGGGAAAATACACATCTTTGCTCAACGGGTTTCTTTTAGACTCAGTACAATCCCTACTAGGTATGTTCTCAGATCCCACTCCAATAGTGCCCCCTTTCTACAAAGAGCCTCCTATTCACTGACCATGTCTAGCCATTAATTTTCAGTTCTAGGCTCAAAGCACTTGAACAACTTTTCTATTAGTATGAAAAATAGTGAGACTGTACTGGAATTTAAATCTAAATTTTTACATTTCATTACAGCTATAGCTCCCTGTTCATACTTCTCATGCTGTTCTGTTCCCTAATTATATTATCATGTTTTGCATATACAATTTATATTAACACCGCCACCATCCACCCCTCCTTCATATCCCCATTTTGTGTAATTATGTAATCAGCCATATGCTTTGTAAAAACATATGGAGAAAAAAAAAGTAGTTATGTACTCACCATTACATTCCATTTGTGATGTCCATTTTTATTCTTCCTGAACTGTTGGGTTCGGATCTGAACCTCGGATCCAACTCAGCCATTACTAAAGCTCATGGTAACCAAAAAGCTCTCAAACTTCTAAAGTTCATGGTAACCAAAAAGCTCTCGAGCTTCTCCCTTACCCATAATGCACAACCCCTAACATAACTCAGATCTTTTTTTGCTGATTTTTCCAAAAGTAGTATCTATCAATATGTATATATATATATATATATATATATATATATATATATATATATATGGGTCCCCTTCAATTTACAGAAATGCCACATCACTGACTTTCATATGAGCGAGCTGACAACACCGAAACGACAGATCACCGAGTGCTTGGAACACCGACAGAAAATTAACTGTAAAGAAGTGCTTGGCCATCATGTTGACCTTTGCCCCTTACCTCCACGGTAGTACAATCTCAGAGTTGGTATATTTAGTTAGGGGGTGAAGCCCCCCACGTGGGTTTGTTTTGTTTGCTGCCGTTGTTGTGTGGTTGTCAGGTTGGCCAGTGGGTTACTCACCTTCCATTTCCCTTTGGTGTTTCGCACAGTCAGTATTCTGTCATTTCGGTGTTGTCAGCTTGCTCATATGAAAATCGGTGATGTGGCATTTTGGTAATGTGTAGGGAACCCATATATATATATATATATATATATATATATATATATATATATATATATATATAAAGTAAAAATGCATATGTTCTACAGAGGAAACTATATCTGGAGTTCATTCATAAAGGCGAGTGGTGTCCTTAGAAAGTCTTGTTCTTCCAGGCGTTTGTTGAAATAAGGGGTGGGGGTTGGTGGGCGGGAAGTTGAGGAAGAATGAAAATGGACAACACAGATTGAACGTTATGGTGAATACATAACTTCTTTATCTGATGTTGTCAATTTTTAGTCTATGCTCAACTGCTGGGACAGACTCCCCAGCTACTGAAAACCCCAGCTGGACTCTAACGGAGGATATCCCTGAGCACAGCTGAACCAAACGATGCTGTACCCCTCGAGACCAGATCTAATTTGTAATGAGAGACAAAGGTATGAGGACTTGCCCAAGCTACTGCTGCACATGTCGTCCATGGAAATCCTGGATAGAAATACTGAAGAAGTTGCCATGGATCTAGTTAAATGGGCTCTTACAGGTTTAGTTAAGGTAAGACCTAATTTGGTATAGATAAAAGAAGTACAATCAGCTATCTGGCTAAAGTTACTTTTGAAACTGGTTTACCCAATTTCAGATCTGCAAAGGAAACAAACAATTGGTCTGTCTTTCTAATTTCTTTTGTCCTATGTAGATAAAAATGTAATTATGTGTATACAGCCAATAAATGTAACATATATTCAACGTTGTTTGCAAATATAGGTAAGACTACTGGCAAATTAATGGACTGATCAGTATTGGGTTCTGATACTACCTTGGGAAGAAAGGATGCATTGGTTTGTAATGTAACCCTATCCTTGTGAAAAATCAAGTAGGGAGGTTTTGAAGACAAGGCTTGAAGTTCTGAAATTCTTCTAGCTGGGGTAATGGCTGCAAGAAGTGAGAAACTTAAGTTCACATTTATCTGTTGGTTCAAAGGGGGAATGTATTAGTGCTTGCAATACCAAATTTAGATCCCAAGGTGGAGTAGGGTCTTCAGACAGTGGTCTCAGACGAAGACTGCCTCAAGAATGCTTTACATTGTTTAGAAGAGGCCACAGAAGAACCTTCAAATCCAATATGAAAATTAGATATTCCTGCTAATTGTACCTTAATGGTAAAAGAGCTAGGCCCTTCATGAAAGATCAAAGCCAAAACTTCAAGGATGCTATGTATCGGGGCTGAAAAGGGATTTTTTTTTTGTGCCCAGTAAACAAATCTTTTCCATTTACTTGTATAGAGTTTTCATGTTAAAGGTTTATGGGAAGATAAAAGAATATAGCAGACAGGGGAAGAGAGCACCGGTTGTCTGGTTGTTAATGGAATTGGAGAAACCAGGCTGTAAGCTTGAGGTTTGAGATGTCTGGGTGAATCATGCCTGTCGAGCAAGACAGGAGGTCTGGAATCAGACCCAGAATCTAAGGTTAGTAAAGCAGACAAGGCCATAGGAAGTGAAACCAAACCTGTCAAGGCCAGTAAGGTGCAATGAGGATGACTCTGCTTTTCAACCTGGCAGCTTTCATCAAAAATTTCAGAATTAATGGAATTGGTGGGTTGGCATTAAGCAGACCAGGAGGCCAATCGTAAAGTAGAACATCCCTCTCTGATTTCCCCTGTAGTGGGATTAAGGCAGAGTAGCTGCTGCATTTGTTGTTTAGGGAAGAATCAAAAAGATTGCAGTAAGGCTGGCTTCATCGATGCAAGATCATTTCTGTCACTTTCTTGTTGAGAGACCATTCATGAGGTAGAAGAATGAACCTGCTCATTTTGTCTGCTATCATATTGGACTTTCCCAGAATGTGTATTGCTATGAGAAAGCGGAATTATCCCTGTAGGGAGAGCATTCAGGAGGGCCTGCAAAGCTAAGAGCAATGTTCTCATCTCTAGGACATTTATATGCAAGTTGGCCTCTTTGGGGGACCAAGTGCCTTGGACTGTTTTCCTCAGAAAATGCCCCCAATCCCACCTGGGAAGCATCTGTGGTGATTATGGCCTTGGGCTGATGGAGAATGAATGGACAGCCTTATAGAACCTGATCTGATTGAATCCACCCCCTAAAATCTCTCTTGCGTGCTTGAGTGATTCTTATTTGTGATGGCATGCATTGATAAAGAATAGACCACTGTGTTGATAATATCCACTGAAGAATACACTAGACAGGAAACAGCTAGGATAAATACTCCACTAAGGTACAATAAAGTCATAAAAATCCACAAAGAAATGGTGAAGTAACCAAGGCACAGAATGTCCTGGTTTAAACACAGTCCAAGAATGAATGAAACGTAGGTAAAATCCAAGGTAAATTTATTCACCCAGGTAAGCGCTTTCATGATACACATATCACTTCTTCAGACCTTCAAACAAACACATCCTAACCGACTATATTTAAACAGTATTCAAACTAATCAAATCAAACCAATTAATACTTAAAGTAAAACCATTCATTCTGTGATATATACAAAGTCATATTAAAATACATTTTGAGTATAAATATGTAATGAACATTATGACATAAAGTGCATCAATTAAAAACAATTAAAATATATATTTAATATGTTTCTCTATTTCTCATTAAAATAATTTAATTTCACTTAATTTCATTTGAACAGCCTCCTATTCTTCAGAACTGGTTTCAAGGGTATTCTATCATTAAGGCCTTTTCCTTTATTAGCTCTTAATCTCATAATCCACAAGTTTCAGAGGTCTCTATAAGGTTCCTTATATCACCGCCTCTCTCATTAGGAATAATTCTCTCAATAACTGAGAACATAAAATTATGGTCATTACCTTCAGAGGACACATGTTTGGCTAACGCATTTCTAATATTTAGTAAGTGTTCCCTAATTCTAAATCTTAGCTGTCTGTCAGTCTTGCCCACATAAAATGCAGAGCATTTCTGACAGACAGCCAAGTAGACCACATGGTTTGTATTGCAATTAGCTGCTACACTAAAATCATATATTCGTTTAGTTTGTGGATATGCAAATACATTCTCATGATTTATGTATATACACTGATTACATCCACCACAAGGAACCATCCCTTTTACTCCTACCATATCTTGTCCTTTATTATTGTGTGGATAACATAACATCCTTTTCAAGGATTTCCTGTTCTTAAATATAAAACTTGGATTTCCCCCTACGACTTGTTTGATTTCTGGATTTTGTGTTAATATATTCCAATTCTTTTTTATCACACTTTTTATTATATTCACATCACTGGTAAAGTAAGTAGAGAATCTAACAGATTCATTTTTATGTTGAACATAACCTGTTCTGTCATTGTTGGGCATTGAGAAATACGGCTTACCTATACTATCTCTCCATGAAGTAGATGCATCCAGGATTCCTGTGGTCATACTATCAGTATAACCCCTTTCATTAAATCTGAATTTCAAATTAGTTCGTTCTTTTTCGAATTCTTCATCCCTGGCTGTTAGCCTTGAAGTCCTAAGGGTTTGCCCTTTTACTACATTCTTAAAGATATGTCCTGGATGCATACTGCTTCTATGGAGTAAAGTATTTCTGTGGCATTTCTTCCTAAACAATTTGGTGGTTATCCCATTCACATCATCCATACTAACCATTATATCAAGAAATTCTATTTCTTGTCTAGAATATTTCTTCTCAAATTTTAGAAAGTCAGTGCTGTTATTAATTTCTGTAGTGAATTCTTTTAACGTTGTGTCATCCCCACTCCATAACAGGAAGAGGTCATTCACGAACCATTTATAAAATTGGATCTGGGACCATCTTTCATTAGTAAGCACATTCATATTTTCCCATGTGGCCATGATGAGATTGGCATAGCTGTTTGCACTTGCCGTCCCCATGGCCACACCATCTTTCTGCTTATATAATTTACCATCAAAACTCATCACATTGTTGGTTAAAACTAACTCCATTAATAAGCATATTCAATCTATTTTCTTTCCATTATATGTCCCTTCTTCCAACAAATATTGTGTCCGCAATTCTAATCCAATTGTATTCGGAATACAAGTAAGCAATGAGCATACATCTAGTGTCACTAATAGCAGATCTCCATCTTGTCTTTCATATGCATTATTAAACACATATAGGTCCTGCAAAAATTGCTTAGAGTCTCTTAGAATATTCCTGTAATTATTTACTAACATTCTTAAATTTGTCTCTACATACACGGAGATGGGCTCTGTAGACCAGTTATGTCCTGACACTATAGGTCATAAAGGAGGTTGATATACATTTTTATGATTTTTCGGCAGACCATGTATGCTAGGCAGTAGAGGTTCTTTTACCTTAAAGTAATTGTATAGCTCATTTGAAATGGTATTATCTAATAAACAGTCATATAGTATCCCATCCAATCGTGATAACATCCCCTCCATATCAGCTTGGCTGATATTTTCATACACAGAGGTATCCTGTAGCATTTCATACATCGCTTTGTCATAATACATTTTATCCATTAAAACTACAGGGCCACCTTTATCTGCTTGCTTAATGATAACATTTGTATCAGACTGTAATTGTTTTAACGCATTCCATTCATCCCTGCTAAAATTGGAGAAAGTTTTAGTTCTGTTTTTACCATTCACATTTTCAAATATTTCATTTTCACAAATGTTAATAAAAACATCAATAACTGGATGGCTGGGTGGAATAAATAGACTAGGTTTCTTATATACATTAACATCTTTGGGCTCGCCACCCTGATTTTTAAAAAGCATTTTTAACAACGCATTCCTACCAAACATGTGCAAATCTAAAATAGTGTCAGTTACCTCAGTCTGTTGTGATGGAATAAAAAGAAAGTCCCCTTTCTAATACATTCTTCTCATGTTCAGTCATATTCCTTGAGGAAATATTTAAAACTATACTTCCTTTCTCCATGCCTTCTTGGATACACCCAGGGCTGGAGGGCTTGTAGGTATTTTCCTTTTGTTGCGGTTCATGCTGTATGACCTGCCTCTCTGTAATTGTCTCTCTGAAGTATTCAATTTTATTGGAAACGTGTGAAAAACCTGTTTTGATGTACCTTCTTGTCCATCATTTTGTATTTCTGATATATCTTTCTTCTGTTGCACTTCTTCGTTGGACTCCAGCCTTCGCCTCTCTTCCACTTTCTCACTTGAGTGAACCAAAGTTGTTGACACTTGCTCAATGGATTCCAGCCTTCGCCTCCCTTCCATTCCACCATTTAAACGAGCTGTTGAAGTCATCACTAAAGGAACGCTGATAGTTGGAGGAGCGTTAGATTTAGTTCTCGCTCCTAAATTCCTCTCCTCTTCAAAACTTTCTATGATGATGTAATTGCGTTGTTTAGCGCGGCTCCCCCTCTCATTGTTTAAGGTCGTACCTTCTTTAATGCAATCATATTGGCTATTTCTGGGCCATACAAAGATGTACTCTTCCTTAAAATCCCTTTTGCCCCTTTCAAGTTTGTGAAATTTCTGCCGTAGCAGTCTACGTTCAAAAACTGCTACAGATTCAGCTGTCAAAGCACATTTCTCATCCACTAATCTATGTGGATAAGAAGCAAATAATGATTCCTGTTCAGAAATTACATTAGCTCTTATTTCTTCCTCTTCTTTAACAGAGGATTCCAATAATAAGCGGATATAGTTAAAGCTCAGTTCTAAATTGAGCTGCTGCCATTTACTTAACAGCTCAGGTTGCCTTTCCCCTTGATTTGGCATTTTAAGGACTCTAAGTCCTCTGGGAATGACATGATTTTTCAAACATGCTTCAAAATAACATCTCTGTGTATAAAGCTTCTTAATCTTATATAAGCCATCCTCTAGTCTATGTGTTGCCCTCAGAAAGGCAGCATAGTCTATTTCTTCATGTTCTATACCATTTCCATCAAGAAAAGTCTCATTAGATAACAAAGAATTACCTTTCTTATTTAGCAGTTCATGTAATTTATATGATGCTTTCATTGGTATTCCAGTTTCCACATTTGGAGAATAATCAAGTTCTACCTCAGGTGCAACAGTTACAGTTATACGTTCTTCTGCCATTGTTCCCAATTGTAACCAGAAAATAAAAATCCAAGAAAACACTAGACAGGAAACAGCTAGGATAAATACTCCACCAAGATACAATAAAGTCATAAAAATCCACAAAAAATGGTGAAGTAACCAAGGAACAGAATGTTCTGGTTTAAACACAGTCCAAGAATGAATGAAACATAGGTAAACTCCAATGTAAATTTATTCACTCAGGTAAGTGCTTTCATGATACACATATCACTTTTTCAGACCTTCAAACAAACACATCCTAACCGACTATATTTAAACATTATTCAAACCAATCAAATCAAACCAATTAATACTTAAAGTAAAACCATTCATTCTGTGATATATACAAAGTCATATTAAAAAACATTTAGAGTATAAATACGTAATGAACATTATGACATAAAGTGCATCAATTAAAAACAATTAAAATATATATTTAATATGTTTCTCTATTTTTCATTAAAATAATTTAATTTCACTTAATTTCATTTGAACAGCCTCCTATTCTTCAGAATTGGTTTCAAGGGTATTCTATAATTAAGGCCATTTCCTTTATTAGCTCTTAATCTGATAATCCACCTAGACATCCAGACACTAAGCGAATATATGATTTTAGTGTAGCAGCTAATTGCAATACAAAACATGTGGTCTACTTGGCTGTCAGAAATGCTCTGCATTTTATGTGGGCAGGACTGACAAGACAGCTAAGATTTAGAATTAGGGAACACTTATTAAATATTAGAAATGGCGTTGCCACTAATGCGTTAGCCAAACATGTGTCCTCTGAGGGTAATGACCATAATTTTATGTTCTTAGTTATTGAGAGAATTATTCCTAATGAGAGAGGCAGTGATATAAGGAACCATACAGAGACCTCCGAAACTAGGTGGATTAAGAAGGCAGGTAGAACTGTCTTCTTGTAGGTACTGTGGACCTAAACAGTAAACACAAAGATTGTGGATGTCTGAAACAGGCAACTTGTGTCCAGTCTTTGAACACTTTGGGCCCTTCTCAGCCATTCTACAACAAAAAAGAATAAAAGCAGATAGGAATTTTTTTTTCAGTTGGTAACAAAAGAGTTAAACTTATTACCAACAATGGAAATTAAGAATACACTAATGTGTAAAAAAAAAAAAAAAAGAAGGGATAGATACCAGTGATGGTATTTACAGAAATACAATAAGTACAAAGGTAAAGGATTAATAGAAACCAGACAAATAAGGTAGAAAAGGTAAAATATAAAGTTTGAAAGACAAATTCTGACTTATCTGAGAAAACAGTGAAGCTCAATAGCTATGGCTGACCAAGTCCTTTTGTTAAAAGTGGCAAACAAGATCTGAGGTATGTTAGGGGTGGTGCATTATGGGTAAATGAGAAGCTCAAGAGCTTTTTGGTTGCCACAAGCTTTAGTAACGGCAGAGTCAGATCCGAGATTTGGATCCAAACCCAAGAGGTGAGTAAAGAATGAAAATTGACAACATCAGATAATTTAATTTATTTCTACAAATGTTTCATGTGTATATTTAAATAATCATTTTGGGTTTTGTGATATAGATTTTCTATATATTATAAACTCTTCTGTATATTAATCTCCTTCTATGAATAGGGCACTCATACAGATTTCCTCCAACCCCCACCGAGTCTGCCTACTTGGGAAAGTTACTACATTTTGTAACTATTGAGTTAATCTGTAGCTGTTGTTAACATGATCTCAGCTCCTGTTTCTTCTGAGAAGACTATGAAATAGATCTGTTTTGATCAGCAACTACCTTGGTCATTAAATATTAAAAAATAAATAAGAAAATCCTCCTACTTCCTGTTTTCTCCTGTTGAGTGTACTACTTTTGTAGTAAGACAGTGAGAAGTACTTAAAGAAATGTTAGTGTTGTTCCTAGCTGTACTTATAGCAAGCTAATGTTTTTAATTGTATCCTGACTGCACATAAAGAGGCTATGTGTACATCTAAAGTAAATGTTAGTGCCAAAACATTTATTTCAGAATGTATATGTTGCCTCATTGTGTGCAGTTGGGATACAACAGAAAAACACTGGATCACATTTAGTAGTGCTACACAATGGCACTAGCTGTCTCTGAATTGTACCCCATGTTACATTCTGACAACAGGAAAAAAACTTTCCCCAGAAGTTCAAGACTCATCTAGAGCATGTTCACCCAGCCTCTCAAGACTAGTTATCAATTAATCTTCATGCAGGAAAAAATACTCATGGCACACTTACAAGCTGAATACAGATGCAGGTGCTAGAGAGAAAACGACTGGTAATGCAGCTCTGCAGTAATCTTATTGTTCCAGTATTACTGCTGAAGCCATATAGTTTCAGTGGAAGTTGGAGCAGTAGGTCTAATAAAAAATATTATTAAGCATACTTAAACATTTAATTGATACATGTAATTATATGAACTGCAGGAGGGAGCAGTTCTGGGTACATTACAGGTGCTGAAAAGACCACTTTTGGCAAACTTCAAAGACTGAAACAGTACTAATTTCACACATTTGAATTCTACCCTGACTCAGGAATGGGGTCCATTCCATTCACTGTATTAGAAACTATAAGCATTTATAGAAATTAAAGAAAAGCAGCACTTGTGGACATTTCCCTTGTTTTACATATAATCTGTCAAATTATTACTTCATATTTTTTCATATGATGAAGGGAAATGTTATGTAGGTTTTGTTTTACTTTATAAGCATGTGTAGATATCTCTAGTATTTATATTCTAATTTTAAGTATATTACATGTAGTTGCTTTCTTACTGATATTTTCATTCTTGCACATGGTACCTGCATCTGTTTCTCATTCTCTCCATTTGTCTTCACAATTAATGTATGCTACAGGTGAGGTATCACATTTCTGCTTTATTTCTTTGCGTGTTTAAATGGGTCCCTGGATTTGTTCCCTTACCCTGCTATCAACAAATAGATCAGTAAGTAAAGAAGGGGAAAAGAATGCAGTGATTTTACAGCATTGGTGTAATCTGCTATATTTTCATTTTTTCAGACTGTTACGAAGCCAAGTGTATACAGTGCAAAAGAAAAGAAATCGATTTGCACTCACTTCTCTGCTTAGGTTCATCTCAATCTGTCGCTGTTGCCTTTGTGCCTGCTGTCTCTGCAGCCTTGCTCCCGTGTTATTTCCTGGAATTCTGTCATTAAAAGGCAATACTTTACTAACAGGTAAGACAATGGAAGCACTATAAAGCCAACATTCTGAAGTCATCATGAGGTGTTAGAAAAAATGATACATTTTAGAGGAACAATGTTCATCACATTTATGAAGATTCATTTTATTTTATTTTCCTAAAGAGACAACTGAATATATATTTGAACCATTTTCTTTATTAGTTAATTACTTGACATATTAATTTGTACTTCTTGCCTGTGATAGGTGTTATCTGTCACTTAAGAGTTTCATTTATTTATTTTCTTGCTTATTTAGTTAAGTGAGCAGGTGAGTTGGTTCTGCAAACTATTTTCAGCTATGACCCAAACCATAAGGCCTCTACACAAAAGTTACATCAGTGACTAGTACGAAATAACAGTGCTGTGACAGACAGTCCAAAAAGATTAGATTAAAACAATGAACAAGATCAACAGTTTTGACATGATATTGCAAATTGCAAACAAGACTAACATGGCATCATTGTACTGGCAACAAAGATAATGTTAATGGCATAGCAAAAATTACCTTCTGAATAACAAAAAAATTGTAAATTCATTGCTGTAATGTGTCAAATCAGCAAAACAGAAGGTTGAAAAACCTACTACATGCACATCTAGGTTGAATTAGTGTGTAGGATATATATATATATATATATATATATATATATATATATATATATATATATATATATATATATCTATGCTTAGTCTTGCAAATTAACATGTTTTACATTAAATATGTATGTATTTGTTTTTGTTTACCCAGACATTATGACTGAGTTACATTGTCCATTTTCAGGAGATGCCCAAGGAGAAAAGCAATAAGAAATAGTAGATGCAGAATATAACAAATGTTTAGGTAAATTGTAAAGAAATTCAATCTACAAAAAATAATGAAGTTCATTAAAATAGAATAAACAGGATCTGTCATAGAAAAATATAAAGTTTAGTAAGTTCTAAGAAGTGATATTGGTGAGCAGCACATAACTTCACTGAAGCAGGAAATTATCAGTGTAAATGTAGTTTGTCTTGCAGATTCATTTGTCACTAGCTCAGTATGTCAACTTAAAACATCTGGGGGGGTGAGCGTGTTATTTTCAGAATGGATAAGCTGGTTAATGGGGGAGGGAATGTTTAGAAATCAAAAGGGTAAGAGAAAGATGTCATGGAAGGAGGGTTGGGATATAAGGTTAGTGGCACTAAAACTTTCTAAGGTGATCAGCTGAGGTAGAGTTTTGTTTTAAGTCCCAGGTATTTGGGTAGTGTTAGTTGTGTGGTTAATTTTAATTTGAGAGTAGGCATTGTTTAGTTAATACAATTCTTTCAGCTATGGTAAGGTTTTCTTCACATGTAATTTAGTAGGTAACTGGGGTTTAGTTTAATGGGATGGAAGGTACTGTTAGCTCATATACATATTTTTAGTTCATAATTCTTTTGCTTTGGTAGAGTTTTTTCTCCCAGTTAAGTTTATTGAGTGATAAGGCTCGGGAGCTGACGACGTTGGTCAGGTGGTGGGGAGGTGTTATTGAAGTAGTGTAGAGCAGTAGAGTTTGTTTGCTATAAACTAGTTTTAAGTTATATTGTATTTGATTGCTTTTGTGAGTGGGGTTGGAGATGGGCCATTTTTTGTATAACCTCGTGGTGTGTGTGTGTGTGTGTGTGTGTGTGTGTGTGTGTGTGTGTGTGTGTGTGTGTGTGTTACATCATCGCATTTGTGTGCTGTTGTAAGGGTTTCCATGCTTGTGCTGTTAGCATTTGTCTTGTACATAGAGGCAAGTAATTTAAAAAAGAAAAAAAAAAGAGAGAGAGAGAGAGAGAAGAAATGAAAATGAATTCAGCATAATACTGGCAGTAGTAAGCGCTTTTTGAATGTCTCATAGTTTGCCCAAATTGTGGTAATGCGGTTTTGTTAAATTGTGTTTTTTGACAAGTCACCGAGGATTGAAGCTGCCAAGTAACGGTGTGCGGGGGGGGGGGGGGGTTGAGAGTCTTCATATCTAGTTAAAAAACGTATGCTATCACAAATCCTCATCATAGTTTTTGGCAGTGTGGTATGATGATTTTCATTGATAATTTTTTTTTTCTTTTGCTGTAAGATGGCACAGATGGAAGACATTGCTTGAATGGCAGGAGTTAATATCGCAGACAGAGGAATTGTTTCAGAGAGTGCGCACACAAGGGCAAGCTTCATAGGAGACTGTCCACACTAAATTGTCAAAAGGCAGATTGAAAAGGAGGGGACAGGTGGAACAGCTGGTGACAGTGGCCTCAGGTGTTACTGCCTAAAGGACTAGGAGATAGCAGGAGTAAGTAGTTAAACCACCATTGACAGACCAGCAGCAATTGGCAGAAAATGAGGGTGATGTTGGTGTGGGTCATGGGGAGGGAGTTGTTTTGATGTCAAATGCTGACTTGCTTACATTGGTTAGTGATTTAAGTGAGGTGACAGGAGTAGGCTGCAGAGTGTGAGTCAGTGGGAAATTCACCCAGCTTCCTTAAGTGTGGACCAGTTTTGCAGGGAGAATTAAGTTTGTGAGTTGTTGCAGATCCTAAATGGGGACAAAGATTTTCCTCTGTTGCCTGAGGTGGTAGTATTAAGTATATTGAGTCAAGAGGCAGAGGTAAGCTTGGGCTTGAGTCAGCAGGCATCTCCAGTGGTTGGGATAGCTAGTAGGTCAGTTTTCATTACAACATATATTCCACAAGTGGTAAAAGAGAAGATCTGGCAGGGTGATTTTGGTGAGGTTTCTGACCTTAGAGATGCAAAAGGGCCACATAGAATGGTGGGGGTTAAGGATCTTACAACAACATTAGCAGTACTATGACACACGCAGGTACTGGCCAAGGATGTGGGTTAATTGGGCCTTGGGAATTTGTTTATTTTATAGCCATTATTGTGGAGAAAGAACTGCAGCAAGCCCTGCCAGTATTTTCCTATTTTTTAATGATTAGGGAAGTTCAGTTTTTGGTGGAAATGCTTGGCTTTGGTATGATCATTCTTTTTGTAAATTCAAGCCAGTGAGTAAGTCTTTGATGTGGAAGACTAGACATTTAGATACTAGGATGGGAACCTATGTTGGAAAAGCTGAGAGGTCCAGTTAAGGAGGCTACTGAAGGAATAGGGAGTAAGATTAAGGCTTGTTAGGCATTTAATCCAGGAAAATACACTTGGCCTATGTGTAGGCTCCCCATACGTTTTGTCATTGTAGGGGTCAGTATTCTGCTGTTAAGTGTTGGAGTAAGGTTTCAATGGGGCATTAAGGGGTGACTGTGTGTGTGGGTAGGAAATGGTGAGATAGGGAGACAGTTTAGGGGGTTTAAGGGTTTTAGGGAGGGACAGCCTTTTTATGTTGGAATCAGTTGGGTGGTTGGGGCACTGACCTAAGGAAAAGGTCCACGTATCCCCTGGCAGCATAAGATTGAAGAACATATTCTAGATTATTAATGAACCACCAGTTGAAACAAGACCAAAACAGTATACGGAAATAGTTGTGTGTATTCAAAAAATATTAATCTCTTTCATCCTTGGTACTCTGGACGTCCTTAGAACAATCTTAAACTCTGTACCAATGGTTTAAATACACATTAACCCTAAATTGGTTAATCAGTAAATAAAATACTTAATTAAAAACTTAAGTAGAAGTATGAAAATCCATAAAAAAATCCTTTAGTTCATGACTATTAAAATATTATGAAAGTTGTACATACAAAAAATATGCAGCAATAAAAAATGCATACCTTTGATTCTAAACAAGGGAATTAAAATTCATCATAATTTGGCAGCCCTCCTTTCAGGACAGGGTGAATAGATAGTTCATTCAAACCAGGTGATGTGGCATCAAGCCAAATCTCTCAAACTAATTCTCGATATAGAGTTCTGTTTTCCCACTGTCCCCCTCTAATGTTAGGACATACTTTTTCAACAATGCCAAATTAAAACTTAATGAAACCTTCACAAACCAAGAGATGTTTATATAGTGTATTGTTAGTATTCTCTTTTTTTAATATTATATAAATGTCCATATATCCTTTTCCCCAGTTTCCTTTCTGTTTTACCCACATAAGAGGACTGGCATTGCTTCCAAATTACTATATAAACCAGCCCTTTGGTGTCACAATTACCTTTCTCAAACCAAACCTTTGTACAACAATAGTTATTTAAGGTAATAATTCCCATCAAAAATATAATTGCAAGAACTATATCTCCCATATTTTGTAGTCCCATTTAATGTCACTCTCTAGAATTCTCTTAATATTGCTGTCTACGTTATAAATAAACCGGGAGCCTCCACAACAGTTTTAAAAATCTCATCAGCAAACTTTAAAATAGACCAGTTATTTCTAATAATGTTCCTCACAAGTGGACTGGTATCATTGTATTTAATGGTCATAGAGTTCTGGAAATTGGACATAGTAGTACACATATCCCTCCCTGCCTCTTTATTATAATAGGCTTGCCTAACAGTGGGGTATATATAACCCCTCTGTCCCTAACCACCTCGGTTTGAATATTGTTCAGTAAATCATTCAGGTATCCCTTCTCCAAAAACATACACTTCATTTTACTTAATTCTTCCAAAAAATGTTTCGTATTCAGAAACCATTTCTGCCACCCTTCACCAAGTTTTTCTTACAAAACTAAGGGTGGCAGCTATTATAATGTAAGTACAAATTAGAAAAGGTGGCATTGACCTATTGATGTCTGGAGGTTGGAGTTGCTTCTGCTCAGCTACCCAGATAAGATAGTCACACAGGAGCTGATAAAAAGGTTTTGGTGTGGTTTCCCAGTTAAATCTAAGGTTAGTGGTTTAAATAAAACTCATGAGAATTTGAAATCAGTGCTAGGTAAGGAGGAAGTGTTTCAAGCATTTTTGAAGAAAGAATTGGCAATGGGTACTTTGTTTGGCCCTGGTGTTGCCCCTGTCATTTGACGTGGTTTGAGTATCTTCTCCAGGTTTAGGTTCTAAGAAATCTCTAGGGGAATTTCAGATCATACATAACTCATCATGCATTTAATGCCCATACAGAGAGAGCAGATGCTAGGGGTCAGCATGCATCCTTATATGAAGCGATAAGGGTGATTATTAGATCATTTAAAGACCCATGGCTGGTGAAGTTAGGTATAGAATCAGCATTTAGACTTTTGCTGGTGAAGGAGCAGGATTGGCGGATTTCAGATATGTGGTTAAATACTAAATTTCATTTTGAGAAGGTGATGCCCATGGACTGTGCAGAAGCTTGTGCTACTTTTGAAAATTTAGCACTGCACTGAGCTGGATGTGGCAGCAAAGGTTGAAGTTTATGGGAGGTAATCATTATCTGGACGACTTCTTACTGGTTGGGGAGGGAGAAGAGGTAGTAGAAGCAGGCATGAGGTTGTTTGAGCAGCAGTCTGCATAGCTTGGTGTGTGTATATGGCAAAGAACAGACAGGAGGGTCCTCTTTTGACCCTTTCATTTTTGGGTTTAGTGTTTGATTTGGATGCGGGAGCATTTAGATTGCCATGGGATAAGGTGGATAAAGTGAGGGGTAAAACTGAGACATTAAAGTGGAGATTAATACCGAGTGAGGCATTGGTTACCAAAGTCAAAGTTGAAGGAGGTTATGGTAGTGTTAGGACTGCTGAATTTTGCATGCCAAGCGGTGGGGCTAATTTGTTGTGGAAACATCACTGGGTGAGGGTGGGTAAGCAGGTCAAGGACAATACTAACTTCCTGTAGGTTATACAGCACTTTAACAGAGTATCTTTCTGGAAAGGGACCGGGTGTCTTTCCCTGAAGTGGACTTGTTTACAGATGCAGCTGAAGGTTGGTATGGTTGCATACTTTGGAAGCAAGCAGTTTGCTAAAAGATGGCCAGTGGGGGTGGACTGATGAGTGTCAGAGAGACATCACCTTTTAGAGTTAATGCAGATTTGAGCTTCTGTAGTGATTTGGAAAGTGAAATCTTAACAAGAAGGTTGTTTTTCATTTGGGTAATTTGGCAGTGGTACAAGAATTGGCTAAGAAGACAGTGAAATCATACATGCTGCAAAGATTATTAAGGAAAATTGTTTTGCATTGTTTGAATATTAACCTTTCTTTTTCAGTTAAGCATTTTCCTGGTCTTCCTGGTCACTTTAATGTCCTGGCTGACAGTCTACCCAGTTTTTAACTTCACTGGTTTTGGAAGTTGGCAGCAGGAGCTCAAGTAAGTTTTATGATTGTGCCCGTGGTGATATGGGAGACTGGATAGTTGTGGCGAGTTGGGTGGTACAGCATTCATGGTTCATGGCAATTAAGAAGGCTTATGGTAAGGCTCTTGCAGTTTTTAAGAATTTTTTTTGGGGTTTACTGGTGGGGGACACAATGTGGTCAGCTCAGTTGTTGATTAGGTACTTGGTTGAGTGATGGACATTAGGTGATGCAGATTGAAATGTTAGGGTCCACTTGGCAGCCTTCAGAGCAGTGACTATGTTATCAAGAGCTAAGGATGTTACAAAGACTTGATTGATCTTGTGGATGTTGAAGGGGAGGGAGAGAGTACAACCTAAGTTGACAGTAGATTACCATTGGGAAAGCATATATTGTCATTGCTATTGGAGGGTTTGCACAGGGTTGCTTATTTTTATTATGTATTGTTGACTATCCTGTCAGTTTTTACTTATGTGGAGGTATTTTGAGTGAGCGAAATGCTTGACAGATTGCATAGGTAAGCAGTAAAAATTACTCCAACAGGAGTGTTGGTCTGGTCAAGAAGATTAAAGACTGATCAGGTGGGCAAAGCCAAGCAGGAAGTGTTGCCAAGGAATGCAGATATGCTGTCTGGAATAGGAATGGCATGTTGAGATGTTTGCAGTAAGCATTTAGAAGGGTTGTGTTTTTAGGGATGGTTGGGGCAAAACAGATAGATTCTAAGATATTTGTTAGCTGGATTAGAAAAGCCTTAGAGGTGCATGTCACAACAAGAAAAGTTATGTCTTTCATTCATTCAGGATAGGTCAGGCATCGCATATGGATGAAGGCATGTCAGTGGAAGTCATTAAGAGGGCTGGTAAATGGCATTCTAGGTAATTTTTGTGGTACATTATATAAGGTAGTTGGGAAATTGTAATTTTCTGTTGATATTAATTTTGCATTTCTTTTTCAGATAAGAAGTTGATAGTCATGATAGGACACTCTTTTATTTATTGGGAAGCTAGAAGAGCATAAGTGAGACCTGGTGGTGGAAATTAGGTTTGGATCCAACCCAGTGGTATAGTCAAAGAGGTATGAGGTGGTACCTGTTCATGTCAACTTTGGAGGAGGTTAACATGCAAAAAGGCTACTCAGGATGGTTTACTGATACATGTAGCAGGCAGTGATACTGGGGTTATACCAAAGAGGAAATTGCTTATGTTGTTAATATGGGACTTGCTGGCTGTTTGCCAAAGATTTCAAGGAGCAGTAGTGATATGGTCAGCAGTTATACCCAAGTTAGTGTGCAAGGTAGAGGCTAAGTTTAAGACATTGGCAGGTTACCAGAAGACAATTCTTTAATTGTAGGACAGATAAAGCAAGTGATGCATTGGCCTTTGTTGCTCTTGAGAATTGGGATTTTGCAGATACGGACTCTGCAAGGTTTTGTAGTGATGGGATTCCAGTTAGTGATATTAAGCTGGACATTTTCAATGTGCAGTTATCCTTATTTGTGTCAGATGTAGTGGGTAGAGAGAGTGGTGGGGATTTGGATAAATGGAGGGGACAGGCTGCAAGACAGCCTGGTGGGTAGGAGTAGGGCTTTCTTACCCCTTTTTTGTTTACATTCTGCTTCCTTTGTGAGTCAAGTGAGCAGTGTTATGCTGCTTGAGACATTCTGATTGTGGTTAGTGAACTTTAGGACTCTGCTACTGTTTCGGTGGTGAGTGGTCTGTGTTTGTTATGATTAGTCATGGAGTGGGTATTATGTAGATGAGGATTTTACCATGCTGACAATCTTGGTGAATTTGTGCTGTTTAAGTTATGATATGTTATGGATGTTTAATAGAGCTGATGGCAACGTTATTGAAGTTTTATGGGTTTGTGGGGGCTAACAGTGACAAATGTAGTTTGACTTGTAGGCTCATTTTTCACTGGGCCACTGTGTCAGTTTATAAGAATGGGGAGTGGAGAGTATTTGTTACTTTAAGAAGGAATAGGATGTTTAGTGGGGGAGGGAGTCTTTAGAATTCACAAGGATAAGAAGAGATTAGATGGGAAGAGTGTTGGTATGTAGGGTTAGGGGAGGGTCTTTCTCTTTGGTGCTACAGATTTGAACTCTCCTTCCTGTCTATCCTAGCATATAGTTATTTGAATGAGGTTTGGGCAGAAGAAGGGCCAGCTTAGTTGGCCAAGAGAGTAGTGCCCTTATACCTCCTTTCTTTTTTGTTTATGTTTTGCTTCCCTTGTGAGTCAAATGAACTGTGTTACACTGCTTGAGAAACTGTGGTTGTATTTAGTGAGTATTAGGAGGTTGCTGCTGTTTGGTTGCCATGCTGCCTGGTAAGCTAAGATGTTTTTGTTATGATTATCAAAGGAGTGTATGATGTAGGTGAGCCATGCCAAAGTTGGTGAATTTGTGCTGTTTAAGTTATGATGACATGTTATGGATATTCAATGAAGCTGATCACAAAGTCATTGATGTATTGTTTTTTTGTGGGTTTGTGGAGGCTAACAGCAACAAATATAGTAACATTACTAAGCAGTACAGAGTATCAAAAATATGTGAGCTAAAGCTATATAGTGTGTGTATTTATTCGCACTGATGTGAGGTGATAGGAAAACAATAATAGATACATTTCTCACGAGGGGCATAAAAAAGTTAGTTGGGAATAAATGGTTTAGTAAGCTAGAAGAGGAAATCTTGAGTATGTGGGTATTTATGTCCTGGCATTTGCAGATTCTAATATGACTTGCATGTAGTCTGAGGTTGGTTTTAAAAGGAAGTAGGCTGTCTGTCTGAAGGTAAAAGGGATGCTGTTCCATAGTTTAGTAATGCTTATTGAGTGGAAGGTGTTCCTTTTGGATTCGTTAGATTTTTGTGATTTTGTTAGCTTTTGATCTTTTGATTGAAAGTTCTTTCTGGGTTTCTCCTTCTTTATTATTACTGATTGTGTGGGTGCTTGAGAGACAGTGTTGTAATTTATGTCTCATTATAGGATCATAGGATCATAGGAAGTTACTAGGCTATTGACCTCGGGGCCCTTACAAGCCTAGCCAAGAATATTGCCCATGTTCTGACAAGTCAGCACTCGATGTTCCTGTCCAGCAGGGACACAGGTGGAATCCAAGGGGTGTATTTTCTATTCCCCATCCAGTTATCCAGGTTCCGCTTAAAAAGTATTAATGAGGTACTCTGTTTGACATGGAGCGGGAGTCTATTCCTCAGAAGGGGCGTCTCTGGGACACAAATCTGTCCCGCCAAGTCCTATTGATGTCACAGACCAGGCTCTGGTCGTGCGTGTGGGTTACTCGAGTGGAGCTTGACTTGCAGATATGCACATGACAGGCAAGTAACTGTAATATTTAAGATATAGGATGTCTATATGATATCTGGTGTGATAGTTCTAGGTAGTTCAGGTTCTGCACCGGGATGTGGTGATGGTTTGGTTTGGAATACTGGATGCAGATTTGCTTATCTTATTATTGCACAGTTCATGCTTGATCATTAGTGTAGTTTGGAGATTTGTGAAAATTGCAGATGCATGTAGCAGGCTTGGAAATTATAGCAATGTTGCAGTTACTTGCCTACTGTGGTCAGTGAAATATTTGGCTTTGTAAAGTAGCCCTAATGTGGGGTGGATTCTTTAGACAGCACTGATACATTGGTTAAATTTAAGTTTGTCATCTATGGTGATACATAGTAACTTAGTTGGTATGAGTGACTTGTTATACTTAGTGTAGTGCTAGCTGGTGGGAGACTGATGGAGGGAAATGTGATTCATTTATTTATTTATTGATGTATTTATGGCTGGGGATTTAGGAGTAATTGGGCTTGTTCTAGCCAATTCTTAATAGAGCAGGAGTATTGAGTGATCGTAAATGGGGTAGTGTTAGACCTGAGCCTGTTATCCTGGATCTTTAAAGCAGTCACACAGCATGCTTTTAGCCTTTTTTCTGATTACAGAAAGTTTACTCTTTACAGATTTGCTGCAAAGGAATTCCATATGCCTGGTACCAATTTACGGAAAGCCTTTTTACTACAAGTTAATGTTAAGTTAGGGATGGTTAGAAGCATTTAATCATTACTACTAAGGTATTTTTATCATGAGGTTTAAAAAAAAAACTGTGTACAATCAAAAGTCTCACAGAACAAAACATAAGAAAATCTGAGCCATATTTAGCCAGGTACGACAAAAAAAATTGTTTTCAAATGTCTGTGCAGTTAATCTACTCAGCTACAAGGCAGAGTGAGTTTCAGTTAACATTATCCCTGGGACAGCAAACATAACCCTTTGGTGTCTGCATTTATCTGAGGAACCTGGCACTTGAAAGTCATATATATGGCTTAAAATGCTTACACCTGTCTAACATTATCAGAAATTATTTCTAGTTAATTGAATATCTGAAAAACTTGGCAAACTACAAATCTGAATCTAGCTTCCATTCTTGGTTTGAATCAAAGCTTCCAGAGTAACAACTGGTGTCAAAGTTCAGATACCTAACTTTGGGCTTCTGATGCAAAGAGCAAAAGAAACACAGGCAGAAGGCAAATATACTTACAGAATGCATACCATATTCAGAAGCAACTGTATGTAAGAGAATAACAGTCATGCACATATTACATTAACTCTGCAAGAGAAAAGAGAGAGAGATTTGCACTCAGTCCCTGTGCTAATGCATTCCAGGATGGGAGGAGCTGCATCTTATTTTGCCTGTACTCACAAGGCAGAGAAGCTAATGGAGTCAGGTCATCAGTCTCCCAGTCTTCTTTCCTAAGGTTTCCAAAAAAGGAGAATATATGTTTTGGAAGTCCACAGACAGTTATGTTTCTACCTTCACAGAACCAAAGACTTGAAGAAAACCTGAACAGTTGTTTGTTTCCTTTTTCTGATTCAAAACTAGGCAAACCAGTATCCAAAGTGACTTTAGCCAAATGGCTGACTGATTGTATTACTTTTGTTTATGAGAAAGTGGGTTTGCCTTTACCAAAGCGTCCAAAAGCCCATTCCATGAGGTCTATGGCAATTTCGTCAGCCTTTTTTGTCTAGAACTTCCTTGGATGATACTTGTGCAGCTGCAACTCTGGTTAATCCTCATACCTTTATTGCTGTTTACAAATTGGATCTAATCTCTAGTGGAAGAGCACCCTTTGTCTCAGCTGTGCTCCTCAATATCCTTCCTTAGAGTTCTTTCAGGATTTAGGTAGCTGGGAACTCTGTCCCAATTACTGAGGAAGAATGAAAATGACATTAGATATAAAAGTTATGTACTCACCGTAACATTCAATCTGTGTTGTCCATTTTCATTCTTCATGAACTTTCTACCCACTTACCCCCCCCCCTCCTTGTTTAACTCTTGGATAGATCAAAGGGTTTGGAGGAACCTCTGTTCCTTATTTGATTTCCAGTTTCCATCCTTTGCTTAATTTCCACTGCTCTATATATCTATGGGCAGCAAACTAGATCTATGGTATGTTAGGTGGCTGTGGTATTATGCATAAAGAGAGGAGCTAGGAAGTGCAAGTGTTCTATGATCTGGAAGAAGCAGCCAAGTCACATCCGAGGATTGGATCTTAACCCAGTTGTTGAGGAATGAATGAAAATGACAACATCAGATGTATCTATGAAGACATAACAAAGATGCTGAACATATAGAAGAAGTAAAAGAAACAGTAAGAAGTTCAAGTGTACATGATATGAAATGGGATGAAGAAACAGCCAGAGAAATTGAAACAAAAACAACTAAGAAAAGCTCCTAAATGGAAAATCTGAGGACTAGATGTATTACCTAATGTTTGGCTAAAAGTATTAACATCTTTATACAAAAATGCTCATCCTGAACAGGCACCAACCTGATTAACAACTGAAGAAACAGTACTTCTCCTTAAGAGTGAATCTACAAGCTATCCTAAAAACTGTAGACCAATAACTTGCCTTCTGACAATGTATAATCTTTATACTGGATTTGGTGCCAAAAAGAGTTTGTACTCATTTAGAAGAAAACTCAGTCATGGCAATAGAACAAAAGGGTAACAAAAGGAAGTCATATGGAACAAAGGATCATGTGTTGTTTAATAAAGTCATAATGAAGAAATGTAAAAAGGGTAAGAATCGAAGTATGCCATAGATTACAAAAAAAAGCATCTGACAGCATCCCACATTCATGGATACAGGTGTTTTTACAGATGAATAAAATATAGCCTACATTGATCCATTACATTATAGTGACCATAAAACAGTGGCACACCATTTAACAGCTATGACACGATAAAGGACAAATTATTATCCTAGGGATACAAAATTCAAATGGGGATATTCCAGGGTGATTCTTTAACATTGCTATTCTTTTGTCATGCCCTTAACCCATTGTGCTTTATACTTAACAGATTAGGTCATGGTTACCACTAGAAAACAACAAAGTGTAAGGACTTTTATTCTTTGTGTGGATTATTTAAAACCGTATAATTCATCAGATGAGAAGTAGAACTACAAGTGGTCAAAACTTTCTCAGATGATATAAGAATGTAATTTCATCTTGAAAAATATTGAAAAGCAACATTTAAAGCAGGAAAGCTGCTGGAAAATATCAGTCTGGGACAGGCATGTGATATAAAGGAACTTGTGCAGGAGGGAGTGTATAAATATTTGGGAACTGATGAATAATCTAAAACATGAACAAATCCAAACAAAACTCAATAAGGAATATTTTAGAAGACTAAAATTAATACTGAAAACAGCTTGATGTCTAGGAACAAAGTCCAAGCTATAAACAAATGTGTTGTTTCTGTTCTAATTTAAAGTTTTGGGGTGATGGACTGCCCACAAAAGATATTGGATCAGTTGGACAGGAAAACAAGAAAAATACTTCACGCTTATCAAACTATATATAAAAATCACTGTATATTAAGATTATATATTTCTCATTTTGAAGGAGGTATGAACCTCCTCTAAATTGATTACATGTTTAGATCTGCAGTCGTAGAATTGCATACATATCTGCTGACGTCACCAGATCTAAACATAGTGAAAGTTTTAAAACATGAGGAGAACAAGTCTAACATGACTTCCCTGTTCAATTTAGCAGAAGCATGTCGGTGTCAAGCAGGAATGGAAGTCAAACTAGAAACAGACAAAAATCAAGCAGCAATTGAATGTGCCAAAAAGCAAAAGAAAGAATATAAGGAGAAAGATCAGGTGAGAATGCAAGAAATGTGGAGAAAAGCATATAGTTGCAAGTATAGAAAACTCCTGGAACAACCTCATATCAATCAGAATTTGATGCAGGGATAGTTAAGGGAGGTGAATTTACACCAAAAGATGAAAGGTTAATATTAGCGGCCCAGGATAGTGGACTATGTACACATTGGTTTACTAAGTCCATTGAACATGTGGGAAAAACAAACAATTGTATGTTCTGTAAAGCACAACTGGAAACAATCACACATCGTGTTGCTGGATATGATACACTAATCACAGAGGGCCTGTATACTGAAAGGCATAATAATATGGCAAGACTGATGCACTGGGGATTGTGCAAACATTGCAATATTGAAGTATCTCAGAGGCATTGGGAACATGAGCCAGAAAGCATTATAGAGAATGATGATGCGTATATCACATGGGATCACCCATTACCAAGAGCTCAAAAACTGTTGTGAGAAAATCAAATATAGTACTCGAAAAAAAGACAAAAGTAGCATTGAGAGTAGAGTGTGGAAAACAGATACCCAAACAGTCCAATAGTAGTAGGAGCAATGAGTCCCATAAAAAATTACAGCCTTAGATATGCTATCAGTACATGCAACTCCGTATGAGTTGCAGAAGGAGTCAGTTCTGGGCACATTGTGGGTGCTGCAAAGAGCACTTTTGGCTAACATTAAAGACTGGAAAAAAAAAAATCAAAGACTGAAACACTACTAGTTTTATGAACTTTAATCGTACTTTTTTGTTAGGAATGGGGTCTATTCCCATCATGTTATTTGAAACTCAAAGGATTTGAAGAACTTAAACCACCATAAATTCATCTACTACAGTAGGGAAAGGGCAAATCTCCTTTTCTCCACTATAGTGCGATTTCACACAAGAGCAATGCTGGCAAACTGGAGAAGCTGATATTCAGTCAGCTGTGCTCGCTTTTTTTTGTGTTCCTCAACTATATATATATATATATATATATATATATATATATATATATATATATATGTGTGTGTGTGTGTGTGTGTGTATAGTGAGTACATATCTGTGTGTGTGTGCCAGACCTTCATGTGTGGCAGTCCCCGTATAGCAAACGCACTGTGCATTCGCACGTATGTGGTCGATCTTATAACTAGAGATTGCAGTACAGTGGGGATGGGGAAACTTACCCTTTTCCTCATTATAGTGCGACCTCGAAGTTGGAATATACAATTTGCAGGGGCTGTGGGGGGGATGCAAGGGGGCTTGCCCTCCTGCAAAAACGTGTAGTTCAGTGTTGTGCCATATGTTTGTAATACTGGCAACTAGAATTTACGTTACTGGTTTGAAAGGTGTCGAGGAAACAGTATGTCGAATAATGCCAGTTTCGAATAATTGGCATAATGTTCAACATACTGACCTAGTCAGTGTTCCATGTTCTGTGTTGTGGTTTGATGCAATGAACGTTTTTTGTTTTGATGGTTGAAATTTTGATAGTAAACCATATTTACACACACACACACACACACACACACACACACACACACACACACACGCACACACACATTTGTACACGTATGTGTGTGCGTGTGTGTTTGTGTGTGTGTGTGTGTGTGTGTGTGTGTGTGTGTGTGTGTGTGTGTGTGTGTGTGTGTGTGTGCATGTGTGTGCGTGTGTGTATACATGTGTGCACTCATTATGCATATTTTATGCATATATACTAAGAGAGGCCTTTTGGTAGAAACTACATACCAGTACATGGTCAACAGTTTGAAAGAGGCCAAAACCCCTAGGTATTCACAAAATCTGTGGCTTGGTTAGGGTATTAGGTGCTAAGCAGATTGGACAGCTATACATTGAATTTCTAATTGCCAGTTTATAGCTCCTAGTAAAGCATTCCCTTTTTGTTGTTCTGCTGCATGGTAATATTTCAAATGCTGTAAAGTGCCATGTTCTAGGAAAAAGAAGAGCTGGTTTTATGTCTTACTCACAGACTGCCACTGAACTGATAAGTGCTTTTGGAGATCATCTCCAATATGTAATCAAAAAAAAGGAAGAAATAACAACTGCTGTGGCCATTCCACACCCTTGCACATTGTAATTAAATAAGCAAGCCAAGAAGACCATGGACTAATTACTGTTATAGAGTGAGTATTCTTAGCACTTGCCTACAGATACATCTAGCTTCCTGCAATTATTTTGCATAAAGATTAGTTGTGTAAAATCTTACCATAACATTAGATATCCTTCTCTTCTCTGTTGCAGTATTCTTTACATGAGGGAGATTACCTGCCAATCAACCCGACGTCAGCCAATATACAAAAGACTTTTAATGCCTAGGATGAGTGGTACGTCACACGTAGGGTGCTATCAGATATAGTCCATAAAAGGGATGCATGTATGCACCATCCTCAGAACTGAGTGCCCCAGGGATAAAGCTTCTAAAATATGTATGTATGCTAAGTACATCAAAGAAAGAACAAGTCCAGGGGGATGGAAGGAGAGATAGAATACTGCAACAGAGAAGAGAAGGACATCTAACCTTATAGTAATATTTTACACAACTAATCTATGTCCTTCTGTTCTGCTGTTGCAGTATTCTTTACATGAGGGAGAATGCAAAAGCTCATGAGGAGAAGGGGAGGGAGGAGGTAGGAACAGAGGAGCTTTCCAGGAAGACATGGGGAATGACCCTAGGGAGCCCTGCACTGGATTTGGAGATGTTGTCTAATTTGTAATGCTTGGTGAAGGTAAGGACTGATGACCAAGTAGCTATCTCCAGGATGGAATTGGTGTCCAACCCTTTGAAGAAGGTGCCCAAGGAGGCAATAGCTCTGGTAGAATGTGCCTTGATAGAGAAAGAAAGACTCTTTCCATGGTATTCACAGCAGAAAGATATAGCCTTAGAAATCCAGCTGGAAATAATATGTTTAGAGACAGGAGGCCTTAGGGCGCTAGGGTGAAAGGAAACAAATAACTGGTCCGATTTCTTAATTCTCTTGGTTTTGTCAAGATAAAACCTAAGCTGTCTGTGCATGTCCAGACTGTGTAGGACTCTTTCTGCAGAGTTTTGGGGTGAAGCGAAGAAGGCAGGAAGATGAATAGTTTGGTTGAGTGATAACTCATTTACCACTTTAAGCATAATGGAGGGATTGGTGCAGAGAGATACCATGTCCTTGTGGAACACCAAGAAAGGTGGGAAGGCCATAAGGGACTGGAGTTCAGAAACCCTTTTGGCAAAAGTGATTGCCTGCAGCAAGATTCTTTTCCAGGAGCAGTGTTTTAGAGAGGCAGAAGCTGCTGGCTCAAAAGGAGCTAAGGTCAGTTTTTCCAAGACAAACTTAAGATCCCAGGGGGGGGTGGAGCTGGTTTCCTGGGAGGTCTCATGTGAAGGATGCCTTTCAGGAATTGTTTGGCCTCAAATCTGGAAGCCGGGGAGGGGGTGAAAGAGGCAGACAGGCAGAGATAGCTGAGATGTGTACTTTCACTGAAGAATAAGTTAGACCAGCATCCAACAGCTCACACAGGTATGAGAGAACCATTGTGACTTCCACTGTTAGTGGATCCAGGTTATGTGAGAGACACCAAATTGAAAATCTTTTCCATTTGGATAAGTAAGATTTTCTAGTATTGGGTTTCCTGGCCTCCTGCAGTACCCTGAGTGTGTCCTCTGAAAAAAAAAGGTATCTGAAGGGAATCAAGGCCCTGTCACCCACAACGTCAACTACAGGATTGACAGGTGATCGTGGATGAGGGTTCCTTTGTGTGGTGTTGTTGGTCCACTCAGTGGGGTAACTTGTGGTGATTGCCCTTGGCTAAATGCAGGAGTAAGGGGAACCAATGCTTTCTTGGCCAAAAGGAGGTCATCATCAAGATTTTTGGTCTCTCCTGTTGTATGTAAGACTTTTGGAATGAGAAGTAGGGAAGGAAAGCATATAGAAACATCCCTCTCCATAAAAAACTGAGTGAGTCTACTTTCCAAGCTAGAGGGTGTGGATATCTAGCACAAAACTGAGAAAGGTGTCTGTTCATGGGAGAGGCAAAGAGATCTGCTTTTATTTAGTATTTATTTATTATTTCCAGTTTGGTGACCGGGGAGGTCCACTGGGCTCAAAGAGCCCAATTTCAGTGGAAGCCCGGGGAGAAAAGCTCCATAGTACAAAGTATAAACTACATAATTCAGAATACATAGTACAATGTGACAGCTACATAGTTTAAAGTCAACAAAAATTAAATACATAGTTGCTAAAAGGTGCAGTAAACAACTTGTAGGTGTTAAACAACAACCAAGAACAGTTGAACTGCAACATATATACAGTATATATTACATATTTACATGTTTGTAGGTTGAAAACAGTTGTAGAGGGTAGAATCTGTTCATAGGTTAGAAATGTTATATAGTGATCTGCGAGTTGTTATCGGGGAATAGATCCCTGGTAAGTAAGGAAAAAAATGGGACTTTGGATGTGATAAGTTAGGTAGGTAGAGTGCAATTGCACTTCCAACTATGGGAGAGGTAAGAATGGAGCTGGATTTTGAAGAGTTCAAAGTTTTCAGAGATTCTTAGAGATGGAGGGAGAGAGTTCCATTTTTTGGCTAAGATAAAGGATAGAAGTAGCTGCCCAGTAGGACGATTTGGTTTATACATGGAGATTAGGTTTTGGAAGGCAGATCTTAGCGGTCTGAGAGGGGTGTATGAAGGTAAGATGTTAGCAAGTGCTGGGCATATATTAGGTTTGGAAATAAGCTTGTGGGCTGTACAGAGTTGGAGGTAGTCCAGGTAATTGGGAAGTTGTAGCCATTGCAGCTGGTGGAGGGGTATACAGTGGTGAGTAGAGAATTTGGATGAGGTTGCGAACTTTGAGATTTTGTTGTAGCAGGTTTCCAGTTTAGAAGAGTTGGAGGAAGATAGGTTGGTTAATAAGGGAGTACCATACATCAGAGAGGGTAGTAATTAGGTTGAGACGAGGGTCTGTTTAGTTGCAGGGGAGAGGAAGTGTGAGTTTCTGTACAGCATGCCAAGTTTCTGATGTGTTTTCTTACTATTTAGTTGAATATGGGTATCAAATTTTAGTTGCTTGTCAGTAGTAACCCCAAGAAGGTTGGCAAAAGGAACAATTTCTATAGCGGAGTTAGCATGGCTGATAATTTTGAAGGAGGTTTTGTCAAGCTGGATAGATTTTGATGGGGTGAATAGTAGGATTTTAGATTTATTGGCATTTAGGGAGAGATGGATTTGAAGCATCCAGTTCTCAGTAGTTGAGAAAGCAGTTTGAGTTATCATTTGGAGCTCAAGGAGGTTGGAGGCAGAGCAGACTAGTGTTGAGTCATCTGCGTATTGTACTATTCTGGTGTTGGGAATTGATGTGTGGAAATCACTAATGAAAATATTAAAGAGCATAGGGCCGAGTATGGATCCCTGGAGTACTCCTGCTGGGGTTGGAAGGAAGGCAGATGTACCAGTTTTCCATTTCACAGCCTGGGATTTATCAGAGAGGTAGCTGCTAAACCAGGTAATGATGTTTTGTGAGAGGTTAAGTTTAGAAAGGTGGGTAAGGAGGTGGGTATGGGAGACAGTATCAAAAGCTTTGGAGAGGTCGAGGAGGACTGTGGATACTAGATTGCTAGAGTCACAGGCATGGTTTACTATGTCTTGGAATGAAAGAAGAGCTGTTATAGTGCTATGGCCAGGACAGAACCCATGTCGTGTTGGAGTGAGGAGTTGGTTATTTGTAAGGAATGGCATTAGCTGGAGGTGGATACATTTCTCAAGAAGTTTTGAAATAGGAGATAGTATTGCTATAGGTCGGAAGTTGGATATGTTATTGTTTTTGCCTCCTTTGTGGAGGGGTAGGATAAAGGCGGTATGCCATAGTTTGGGGACATATGATTCCTGTATGGATCTGTTGATGAGTATACTAATGGGAATGGCAATGCTGTCTGCTGCTAGTTTTAGAAAGATAGAGGGGATGTTGTCAGGGGCATTGGAGCAAGGCTTAAGCTTAGAGAGAAGTTTTTTTATGTATGATGTGGGAACGGGTTTGAGATGAAAAGTAGGAGGAGAGTTTAGGATGGAAGATTGGGGAGAGGATTTGAGATGGGGGGAGGAGTTGTTGTTGGGAAAGGTCTTGGTGAGTTCTGCTATGGAGTTAGTAAAGAATGAATTGAACAGTTTAGCTATTTCTGTGTCAGGTTTGCTAGTGTTGGGGCAAGGATTGTTTTTGGTGCCTGGATTAAGAAGGGAGTTGATGGATTTCCAGAATTGTTTGGGGTTTGTTTAATGAGTAGACTGGAGTTTGACATAGTATAATTTTTTATCCTGTGTAATATGTTTTTTGGCTAGGTTGCGGAGTTGTTTGTATTTAAGAAGGGTGTTAGGGTGTTTATTGTGGTGATAGAGTTTGCAGGACTTGTCCCTTTGTAGCATGAGAGTTTTGGTATCCTTAGTAAGCCAGGGGGCGGAATTGGCCTTTACACATTTTGTTCTTGGAGGGGCCTGGGAGTTTAGGGTATCTATGAAGGTTGAGTTGAAGAATTCTACAGTGTTATCTAGAGGAAGGGTTTTTAGATTGTCCCAGTTTATAAGTTTTGGAGAATTGGAGAAAGTTATGGCATTAAAGTTTGTGAGATTCCGAGTATGGATATATTGGTGTAGGTGAGGACAGGATGGAGTTGATCTGTGGATAAAGGCTGGTAAGTGATCGCTAATGGAGTCTGGTAATGTGCCTATGTGGGAGATG